>NC_044199.1:32277605-32545445 GCF_900880675.1 Sparus aurata | reverse complement strand
TATGGCAACAAAATACAGTTAAAGTGTTTTATGTGTTCTGCATTGAAAACAGAGATGAAACAAAATGGGCTATATGATATAGGATATTAAGATATTAACTGCATTCATATCAGTATTAACATAATTTGCTCTACTGTTGTCTTACTATTGTCCGAAATCCTATGTTTCCCGTGTGCACACCAGGGAGTATGTTTGTTTATTCATTGAAGAAATATTTTTTTTTATCCATTGCAAATAAACTGTTCATATATGAGAGGTAATATTACTATTTATTTTACATGATTAGTTTCACAGTTTCTTCCGTTTCTTTCTTCTGCCATCAGTGGCACAGTTTCTCCTCACCCCAGTTATGTATGTATGGGTCAGAGTTGGCGTGGAGGACCGCACGTTTTCCCGTCAAGTTCTCTTTTTATAAATCCCGAGGTGTGCTTAGAGAGTGGCAACATTTATAAATGAGGCCCCTGGTGTCACACACAAAATCTGAAAAACACCAGTTAGCTTTTAAAAGTCTCCAATGAAGTCACGCCATCACACACTTCTGTTCGCCTTTTCACTAGTTCCTGGTCCAAGTTGTCCAGTTCTGCTCGACCCGAACTCGACATTCGAACCATCTTCAGCTCAACTCCAACGTTTAAAGCGCAGGTACTTTGGATTTTGAACACTGTGACTGTGTGTGTACCGTTTTTTTTAAAAGCGTGCACACACGTATAATAACCCTGGTGTGTGTTTACATAATATCTATCTATATCTATCTATATTCTTGTTTGGCTCGAAGCCATCTCGGTTTATGTATTTCATCCACTTTTGACGCACATCTTGGTCCTCCGATCGACCAGGAAATCGATGTAATCCATAAGGCCGTAAACATGGGCAGTCAATGTGCAACAAAGGTTTGTGAATTTCACAAGTGGTTTTATTCCAGGCCTGTATTTTCGCGCTGTTGTTAAAACAGCCGGACACACAACATGTTCTTCCCGGCATTATTGAACAGCATATGTACTAAAAAAAAAGAACAGAAATAGAAATAGAAGCTAACGTCTGCAACAACTTCTACGGGACCAACACGCTACTTCCTTAGCAGCAAAGCACCGCAGTAATGGCGGCGCTGCTTTACTTCCGTGTTTCGCTGGATTTGTGTATACAGCAAAAACAGCAAGGTATCGACGCTTGTGGTTTGATAAAGTACAGGCGATATAGAGCACGCTCACATAGCTGCTACTGCTAGCGACGCTACTTGGGTGAATGCAATTTGACAAATTCCGTCTTTACATATATGTAATTTTAGCGACCATGTGCGCCGACAACAATGATATAAGTTCACTTTTTATACGGTCAAAAGTGCATGAAAACACAATATAGGGTGATGCTGAAAGCTTACATATGGATATACAGCACAAGCAGCAAGGTATCAACGCTAGCGGTTTGATAAAAGTAGAGGCGTTACAGAGCACGCTTACCTAGCAGCTGCTGCTAGCAGAGCTACTCAGGTGCTAATTCATGTTTGGACCGAAAGTCCAAATACACATCGACAAGATTTGGAACGGCGTTTGACAAATTCCGTCTTTACATATATGTCATTTTAGTGACCGTGTGCAACGAAAAAATGATATAAAGTCACTTGTCACACGGTCAGAAGTGCGTAACTTATCAATATCACCTTACGTTGTGTTTTCATGCACTTTTGACCGTTTGTCAAGTTAATTTATGTTGTCATGTTCGCGCACATGTTGGCTAAAATGACATATATGTAAAAACGGAATTTGTTAAACGCGAGTCCAAATCTCGTAGATGTGAACTTGAACTTCCTGTCCCCACAGGAACTAGCATCCGGTTAGCTCATGTGGCAGTAGGAGCGTGGCAAGTGTGCTCTGCGACGTCTTTAATGCTATCAAACTGAAACTAACCCTTTGCAATATGATGCAGGGTGACCAGTCTGGAAAAAATATATATGTTCATATCATTAGTCTCAATTGGATGGATTTAACTATAGTTTTATTTGGGGGACTTTGGCTTTTCCCCACACCAATGCATTAATAGCATCTACAATACAGTCATGCTACGTATTTTTACTGTATTTTATCTTATCAGATCTTCACATTTATCAATAAAGTGAGCACATTACATGTGTATCACAAACAGTAGAATGCAAACATACTAACGTTAGGTTACCAAGCTTTTGTACACAACCTACTAGCATGCTAACGTCGGTAGGAACACAGTGATTTTAATTGCACACAAACCTTCTCCATTACGTTCTACATACCATAAAATGATCCACCAGCATTCCCAGGCGTTGAAGACGTCTTTGTTTTCTTTCATTGCTCCGTTTAGCTGCAGACAACCGTAAAAGGATGCCAATAGCCCACGCAAGAGAGATCACCACAGCTGTAGACGGCATGATTTCCTGAGATTTCCAAAAAAAGCTTGTCGCGTCTGCCTACGTAAGAGCCAGCGGCGACTACTGATGACGTACGTGATTGTCGAAGGGGTGTCCCAATTCGGAAGGGGTTGACTTTCAGCCCCCACTCCGTTTCAAGGAGCAAGGGGCAAGGGGTAGGGACAAGGGGAAGGGGTAGAAAAGAGAAATGGGATTGGGCCTTAGTCTGTGTCCCGAATATATCTGTCCCCCAAGTTAGTTTCCTCAATGTTCAGATTCAAGATTATCTTGAGACCAGGAAGCAACTGTTTCCTGCAGAGAAACTCCAACCAAAACAAGATGCGTAAGGAGAACGCAAAACTTCAAGAATGTTTGCAAGACACTTGCAAACAATCATCAACTGATTCAGAGTATCTATCTAACTCCAGCTCTTTCTTTGCTGCACATTTGCAAGTCAAAAACTTGTCTCCTTACCACATGGAGTTGTACAGTGAGAAAGTGTGCAATGCAGTTGAGTTGGTGTCCACAGAAGTGCAGTGGAAGGGTACCCTGTACAGGAAGGGCTCCTTTCTATGCATGAAGAATGACAATTCAGTAGAATTTGGACAGATTGAGCTCATTCTGATGAAGGGAAACAAGTATGTGTACTTCCTGGTGACACCACACTGCTCATCCTATCTGGCAGAGTATGGCCTTTATCATGTTGGTGAAGCAGTAAAGCAAATGTTTTGCATCAATGCAGAACACTGTTTGGACTTTTATCCACTAGCTGCATATAGTCTATGTGGAATGACAGTCCTGTCCCTTAAACACAGTGTTCGTGATCAGTAGTTTACTAACTTAAGCTACTTTGACTTACTGGGATAGTTTAAGTTGACATTGTAGTTTGCCCAGTAAATGGCCTTGGTATTTCGGTGTTGTTCAGTGTTCGGTGTCTTGTTCAAGAGGACTTTGACACACTGCCAGGAGGAACCGGGATCAAAACAGGAAACTTCAGATAACCAGATGACTGCACTACCCCAGGTCACACAAATTATTTCACATTGAACTACCTTCCTAATGAGCCCTCATATTTACTGTCAAATGTTATGCTAGCTTTTCGGCCACTCTACTGATGAGTGAGCTCACTTGATAATTTGCTTAATATTGGCTTAAGCTGTGTATTGTTGTACACAGGACTACACATACCTGAAATTGAAGGCTATGTTTGTAAGTTGGATGAATTTTTATCTTTCTTTGTAGTCATGGGTGACCTGGCTAGTTTCATAACCGCAGTGCTTCCAGGCTGTAAAATTCAACCTGTAATGGATGTACTTGAAGGTATCGGTGTGAATACTGTGGAGGATTTAGACTTTGTGGAACCAGATGACCTTGAAGGTGTCCTGAAGAAAGTTGAATCGAGAAAGCTTCTCGCTCGTGCCAAAAGTAAGTAAAACAATGACTGCTACTCCATTTGTGCACAACTTGAATTATATTGATGTCAAAGTGATGTGTTTGCTGTTGTATAGGTTATTCAGCCCAGAGCAGCAGCAGTTCAGAAATGGAAAGAGATTTGTCCATAGTCAGTGACTCTTACCCAGGCTTGCCTGCAAGCCCCCTGTCATCTGTGTCCATTCCAAGACTTTTTACTTATGTCAGAAGTAAGTTACACAATTGTATTAACACATTTTCTTTTTCAAAATTAACACACATTACAATTGCAGTGCATTATCTCATCACTTGAGTTTGTCCTGCACTGCTCCTCTTTAAAACTGCTCTATAGTTGGTCTGTGGTTTTCATTCACACAAGGTATAGAAAAAAAAACCCAAAATCTCATCCAGTGACATCCATATTCATTGCCAGGTGTTCTACATACAAAGAATAGTCACATTGTAATCTGTGATGAGGGAAATGATAACTTAAGGTTACATACAGCAGACTTTACTCCTGACAGTTATTATTTTGCTTGTTGAGAAATCAAACAAACATTTTGATGGATTACACTGTAGTGTTTCATATATAGTGTGGGCCTATTACATCCACTGATTTAATCTTCATTATCTAACAAAGTTTCATATTGTGGGCTCATTGTTGCTGTCTTCTCTGTGTTAATAAACATCTAACCATGCTTATTCTGAGAAGTGTACAGTGGGGCAAAAAAGTATTTAGTCAGCCACCAATTGTGCAAGATCTCCCACTTAAAAAGATGAGAGAGGCCTGTAATTGTCATCATAGGTGCACTTCAACTATGACAGACAGAATGGGGGGAAAGAATCCAGGAAATCACATTGTAGGAATTTTAATGAATTAATTGGGAAATTCCTCTGTAAAATAAGTATTTGGTCACCTACAAACAAGCAAGATTTCTGGCTCTCACAGACCTGTAACTTCTTTAAGAGGGTCCTCTGTCCTCCACTCGTTACCTGTATTAATGGCACCTGTTTAAACTCGTTATCAGTATAAAAGACACCTGTCCACAACCTCAAACAGTCACACTCCAAACTCCACTATGGCCAAGACCAGAGAGCTGTCAAAGGACACAGAAACAAAATTGTAGACCTGCACCAGGCTGGGGAGACTGAATCTGCAATAGGGAAGCAGCTTGGTGTGAAGAAATCATCTGCGGGAGCAATTATTAGAAAATAGAAGACATACAAGACCACTGATAATCTCCCACGATCTCTGACACCAAGAACCAGCTCCTAACTCACTGAGCTAATTGGCTGGAAGTGAGACCTGCTGTGTAGCTTCTTTGGTCGACTCAGGGAGTCACTGTCCGGGCAGCTGTTGTCAAGGCAGATTTAAAAAATGGTCAAAATGTCTGGAATTCTGTTCCCTGAGCACAACTCTGACAATACATAAATTGCATTGCATGGAAATGTTGGTAATTTGTGCTTAAACCTAAGTGTTTTGCTTCATAAGAGAACATCTGATGTTTAAAAATGCCACTCTTACATTGCCTCCTCTTGTTCCCATGAGAGCAGAATACAATATGCTCTTAAAAAAGTCAGGTTTTGAGCATAGATTCTGATATTTACCAGACTTCTCAACCATCACTTCGTAATATTATCAAATCTTTACAGGAAGATTGAAAATGTATTTAGCAAGAATGTGATTGTAAACAGTACTGTAACTATATACTGTCAAACAGTTTGATGCACTGCAGGCTTAATTTTTGATAACTCAAAAATCCGACAACTTTTGAGGGGGACGGTCTGAAGATACTCTCTAGCAAATTTGGTGTCAAGTAGCAAACATTGTGGGAGAACATAGGTTTTATAAGTTTTACAGGTTTGGTAAAAACTAAGCTTTTCCTGTAAAATATCCCACCTAACGTGATTACCATCATTGTTACACTCGCTCCAAAAAAAAAAACACCAACTGTAACGTAAAACCACACCTTTTATTTACAACACAGCACACTTCACACAACGGCGTCTTTTCTTCCATCTAGCCACAATTAGTTGCCTCGCCATCAACTCCACCTATAAAACAAACAACGACTCGTCAAGCCAAGACTCATTCAATATACTGCAAAACCAGATACATAAAGCCAACATTTACACTTACTCATCACTACTACTCACCATCACTGTCATCTGCCTGCAGATGAATCTCCTCCTGAGACCTGCTGTGTAGCTTCTTTGGTCAACTCAGGGAGTCACTGTCCGGGCAGCTGTTGTCAAGGCAGATTTAAAAAATGGTCAAAATGTCTGGAATTCTGTTCCCTGAGCACAACTCTGACAATACATAAATTGCATTGCATGGAAATGTTGGTAATTTGTGTTTAAACCTAAGTGTTTTGCTTCATAAGAGAACATCTGATGTTTAAAAATGCCACTCTTACATTGCCTCCTCTTGTTCCCATGAGAGCAGAATACAATATGCTCTTAAAAAAGTCAGGTTTTGAGCATAGATTCTGATATTTTACCAGACTTCTCAACCATCACTTCGTAATATTATCAAATCTTTACAGGAAGATTGAAAATGTATTTAGCAAGAATGTGATTGTAAACAGTACTGTAACTATATACTGTCAAACAGTTTGATGCACTGCAGGCTTAATTTTTGATAAATCAAAAATCCGACAACTTTTGAGGGGGACGGTCTGAAGATACTCTCTAGCAAATTTGGTGTCAAGTAGCAAACATTGTGGGAGAACATAGGTTTTATAAGTTTTACAGGTTTGGTAAAAACTAAGCTTTTCCTGTAAAATATCCCACCTAACGTGATTACCATCATTGTTACACTCGCTCCAAAAAAAAAAACACCAACTGTAACGTAAAACCACACCTTTTATTTACAACACAGCACACTTCACACAACGGCGTCTTTTCTTCCATCTAGCCACAATTAGTTGCCTCGCCATCAACTCCACCTATAAAACAAACAACGACTCGTCAAGCCAAGACTCATTCAATATACTGCAAAACCAGATACATAAAGCCAACATTTACACTTACTCATCACTACTACTCACCATCACTGTCATCTGCCTGCAGATGAATCTCCTCCTCATGACCAACCGACCCAGCCACCTTTCACTCGTCGTCATCTGGCAGTTCCCGCTCCTTGACGTCCATCACCTCAGCCCTCACACCGTCATCAGCAACACGTGCAAGATGCTGCTCCACCTCCTCCACCACAGCCAGCTTTTCCTTCTCATTTACATCTACCAAAAAACACAATAACAACACTGTTATACCACAGCTTACACTTTCTCCACGCTTGTTTTCATCTAAATCTACAACTTTCATACACATTCACTCAACTTACCATCTGCAAACGCCGTCGACTCTGACTCATACTGTGCCAACTTCCCCGCTTGCTGACGGATTGTCGCGTCTCGTTCCCACAGCCAGCAGCTGAGATAGGCAGCCCGCTGCTCAGCTGCCCAACATCTGCGTACCAGCTTCGCCATTACAGCAATGGCATGTCCGCCGGTATGGACTGTTTGTCTATAACGCTCCTCTGATGGCACAGCTTCGTCCCTTGCAGCATACTATACACACACAACACAGACACACGTTATGTCTTCCCTGACAGATATCACCACAGTTAAACATTTGACATATTACCGCAGACTCAAAATGTCGAGACAACTGCTGCTGACACAATCGCCCCGCAACATGAATAATCAAACTTATCGTTAGAATACAAACATATAAAGTAATGCCTCTTCCACAACATGTCACAACTACACAGCATTGTCTGGGTACTACAAAACCTCTATCATTCACCCTGCTACTGTACTTTTGCGACATGACTTTCGCACTTACACAAATCAATTGCATGTCCGTCCGCACGTGCATCACCTCCGGCTCGTCGACTTTCTCAAATTTGCACAGTGAATTCCACGTAGCCATTCTCGAACCTGTGAAAGCCAGAATATCCCACTATAGTTCATACACAGTGGACGGTGCCACACACTTTCGCATTATTTCTATTATGCTGTCCTATGTTCTTATTTCACCCAGCTATAACGTTCACAACCCGTAACACCATTACATAACGAGCTAACCAACCTGATATAACACCATCATATACACATTCCTAACACTACCAGCATGTTAACTATCCTCGCTTCAAGGAACACCATTCTCAACAGCCAACGTTACTATTTTGTACACGTATATTAACATTTGCTTGGTAAACACTCATTGTATGCCACTAAATGTACCTACCGTTGTCTGCTACACAACTACTGCAGGACGCTCACCGAATTTGGCTACACTGCTATCCCATTCCAGACGCACCAATCATAGCTGTCTGTACTGAACAACCAATCTAACGCCTTCTTTTTCCACTTCCCTCCCCCACATGAACGCAGCCTCCCCGCCGTCACAGTGACTACAAAGTAGAATGTGTGTAAACACGCATGCGCCTTCATGTCCCGTTAACTGTCACAAAACTTTTCCCGCTTCGTCCACATAATTACTACTACGCTACCGTTTCACGCTGTCCCTGTACTGAGGCTTTACTCTATTTATTTCCATACAAACAGCCGTGGTTCTCATTCGATAAATAACAGCCGCATCTTTTATTCTTTTCATTACTATGACTGTTTACACCTCGTTATTACTCCGCTCTGACATTATGCGATCAACACCGTTGCCATTTCCCCAGACTCAGAGCCTTGTCCCAATACTTAAAGGATACACTGAATGCATCACCACTATATCCTTATGCATCTCACAGTACTGCGCAGCAAATAAGTACAGTCTTATCTATTTTCCTTAAACCAGCTGTCATTCTACACATAATACATGTCATGTAAATTTACTAACAAACTAATCAAACTAACAAGAAGGCAAGTGAAGCATTATTTTACAATCATTTAAGTGCAGTGATGACAAACATAGTCATATGTATATGGCATTTGCTGGCAGTTTTGTCCAAATTGCACATTAAACATGGCATAATTGAAGGGTAATGTTTAGAGCCACATAGTGGATAAGTCAGTGGTAGTAAGCCACAGCACACAATTTTCAAATAAGCCATTTTGCTAAGAATGCCATTTGCGTGTTGTGTCTGCCCTATCAATGTGGCACAAAACAAGATGTGTATAGTTGTGATTCTGCCCAACTTTTCCGTGATGACCGCGTTGGCTTCCCCTGCAATTTGAAACAACTAAGTGAGTTCTTTGGTTAAACACAGCTACTGCAGGACGCTCGTCAAACCTGGTCACTTGACCGCTGTCCCTTTCCAAAAAGGAAGAATCACATCTGGCTGCATTCCACTACCTATCTTAATCTGTGGCATTCCACTTCCATCGTCCCCTATGATGCGCTGCCTTCCTGACATCACAGTGACAACAGGAGACAGTGTCTTAGCTGCGCCGGTAGTCGAGTGGTTAGAGTGCATGCCACATACGCAGTGGACCTGGGTTCGAATTTAGGGCGGAGGAAGTTTACTGCAAGCCCCCCCCCCCCCGTCCTGTCCCAATTCCAATCTATTCCCTGCAAAAACACAGGTGTCTAGGCCTGAATTCCATACAAAGGCAAGGAGAAGGCCGTAACACCTCACACAACATAACAGTGCAGAATCGATTGTCAAAACATACCTGATTTCTAAATGTTTTAGAAATCATTCACCTGCAGTCCATTTGGGTTTCTGTGGATTGCAGGAAGTTGTTCTGACTTCACCTGAAAGCGCTTAATACTGGCAGGGGAACACACCACATTACAAACACACGTTGGGAGAAGACGCTGATATCCACCCCCTGCGTGCACTGTCCCAAACACAGGCAGTTGCCGTCTTCGTAAACAATGATCATGCAATTGGGGTTCAGCTGCAGCGCGTTTGGACGGCAGCATGTCCCAACGTGCGCGGACTGCGAGGGCCCGTTTATCACTGCTTGCAGTTTTAAATCGGAGGGTGACTGCGCCTTCGTTGTTGTTGAGCTCCAACCCCGTGGAACAGCCTCACCCCCACTGTTAGAGCAGCTGATTCAGTGAACTGCTTACTGCGTGTGTGTGTGTGGTGTGTGTGTGTATGTATGTGTGTGTGGTGTATGTATGTGTGTGTGTGGTGTATGTATGTGTGTGTGTGTGTGTGTGTGGTGTGTGTGTGGTGTGTGTGTGTGTGTGTGGTGTATGTGTGTGTGTGTGTGTGTGTGTGTGTACACGTGTGTGTGTGTGTGTGGTGTGTGCAGTGTTGGGGAGTAACGAATTACATGTAACGACGTTACGTAATTTTATTACAAAATTTACGTAATTGTAATCCGTTACATTACTGGGAGAAAATATGTAATTAAATTACAGTTGCTTTTGGAAATTTCAATGATTACAACTTATGTTACATTTGAAAAATCGCTGCAAAAGCTTGGATTTATCAAATAGTTTTTCGCCCCCCCGGGATTCATGTTTGTTTTTAGTTTTTTTCATATCAACATCCTCCTTCCAAAACTGACGCTTGTGATTGGCTCTCTGGTCATGTGCCACTCGACTCAACCAACAAACCATACGGCGGCAGTCAGAGTCAGCAGCAACATTGTCGGCGGCGCACAAGATGTTCCTGGGCTGGAAATACAGAAAACACTTCATACAGACAGAAGCCAGGCTTCCCTGTATTACAAAGGTGGCTCTCTTTTAACCCGACTAGATCACCATGGTAACTTATGCTTAGCTCATAACCTGGTCCCGACCAGGTTCTGTTCAGAGTTTAATCATAAAATCGGCTATAAAAAGCGCCGCTGTTTCACTATTTAACTCATTTACAGCTGGTGTCACCTTTACTTTGAAAGTCCAGTCGAGCTGGATCAGAACGGAGCATCTGTACGGAGGGAGAGATCGCGCTGATCCGCTGCTGTTTACTTTCTCTCTGAGCGTCTCCGCCTACAGATGTTCAGCTGAGGGATACGCTGCTCAGCTGATGATCCGACTCGCGTCAGGAGGTCATTTATTAGGCTATAGCCTATTTACTTTTATATACAGTCAGTCACCACTGAAAGAAGTTGTGCGCTCGCAGCAGGACAGATAATTTAACTTAATGTGGCCATGAATAAATTATTTGTTTCGCCTGTTATGTGTTGCCCAAACGCAAATCTTGAGTAGGTCTACTCTGTTTTCTCACATTTAAAAAGGTCTTTGTACAGAGACAACATGAGATTTGCTACAGCACCTAAAAAACCCACTGTAACCTATTTTCATACGCACACCCAGCCTCGCTTTCAATAAAACACACACTGGCATTTTATAATTGCGATCAGTGAAATATATGAAAACAATATAAAACACAGTTTAACACAACAGTTGTTGTTGCTCTAAAGCTTCATATTAAAAGCAGCTCAAAGTAGAGCTGTCAGAAATTAAAATCAGCCTCCTCTTGTCATATTTGCAGCAACAATGTTGCTTCAGGCTGTGATCAGGCTTTTTTGTATCCTCATACTCTCTCCATTAAAACAACCTGCTCCTCTTGGCTGAAATCAGCCCGTTGTCGCTCCATTTAGTGAGGAAGTGAGCCTCCTTCGCAGTACAGGCCTAAGGTCGTGTGTTATGTATATGTAAATGTGCATGTATTTGTATCTACTCTATAGCATTTTACTTACTTGCTAATAACATTTTCCAAGTTTTTCAAATATTCATATTCCTTCAGCTGCTTCAGCTAGGCAGCTTAGCTCCCAGTTGTTTTGCATTCTTCATCCCATTTCCATTTTTCAAACTATTAATACTCTTTTCAACTCTAAACAGTTAATACATATTTTAAGCCAGAAACTGCATTCAAACCTTTCAATATTACACAAATCATTGATAGTATTCAACAGCCAGCATTAGCATTTTGGTGTCAGCCTTTCAGCATTCACACTGCAGTTTCTTCAGAAACTGCCTTCTCTAGTTCAAAACAGTCTTTGAGGTTTCAAAGAAAATATAAATCACATGTTAATAATTATAGCAATATTGAACAGCTTGGTTATTTGAAACCCAGAGGTCATTTTGTCCTAATACTTACGGCACCTCGAAATCAGGAGACGTGACATATTGAATGGCATGATTCTAAAGTAGTTCACTGTATATTCAAAAAGGACACATGAAATAAAAGCAGACATTCTGGACTTCGACCTCAACCTCATAATTGTTTAATTTCAAATACAAATTTGATTAAGAGACAAAACACCAAATTCACATGTGCTAATATTTATGGCTTACCTGTATTGCAGGTCTACATGATACAGATGAAATGGCCTCCACCATTGGACACTCAAGCAGCAGTGAGATGAGAACACCAGTACTGATAATAACTGGCACTTTAACTTCAACATACCATGGAACATAATGCCCTCACATATTAAGAATACTATGGAGAAGAAAGAACGGCCAACTGCGAGGGATAGAAGAGAGACCATCAGGTTGATTACTGCAGAAATCTTGGCTGTCTGCAAAAATCCTGCAAAGAAGCATCTGAGTGAAATTGCCAGAAAAATGGTCCTGGCATACCCTAAGTCCTTCAAGAATGTGATAGATGACCAAGTAGTTGGCAGTGGGAGTTAGTGTGTCTTGTTTTTCGTATAGTTTTGCCAAGTCTGTTGATACCGTGATTATTACAAGGGCAGGTGAATGCGCACGGGGAGGATAACAAACGCGTTATGAGGAAGAAGACCACTGTGATGATGCTACTGCTACTGCTGTTAATATCTAGCATCTAGCATGTGACTCTACTGTTACCAACAACAGATCTTCTGGACGAAATGATCGAGTGCTGCAGACCTGTGGGAAAGACGAACTGCTGTCCTTACGAGGAAGAGCTGCACCAGTACAGGGCTCATGTCCCGGATGAGCTAAAACGGCGAGGAGGAGGAGGTATTCTACACCGGCTCCGCTGAGGACATGACAGACCAGCACTGCCATTAATTCTTCTCAGTAACGTACGCTCCCTATGGAATAAAATGGAAGAGCTGCGCCTCAACACAAGAATATGCCATGAGTACCGCGAGTTCTGCCTGATTTTCACAGAGACCTGGCTGCAGGAGGACTTTCAAGACGCATTAGTTCAGGTACAAGGATTCACAAATGTTCGTATGGATATTACAGGCTACATACTTTTTTGTGTTGATAATGTTATCCCAAAAATACTTCCATATTTCAATCTATTTTGCCAAAAAGTCATAGATGGAAATATGGAAGCCATAGATGAGATTCTGGAATGTGCTGGCAACAGGTAGGACAGCGGGACTGAGCCTGCTCCCGAAAGGGAACAAGAGGTGCACGGTCCATCCCTCGGATGCACTCATCATGTTTGGGTAGGGCTGGAGAGGCCGCTGGCTTCTTCTCCCATGGCGGACCACCGTATGTGTGTATTTATTTGTGTATGTATGTATGTATGTATGTATGTATGTATGTATGTATGTATGTATGTATTAAGAAATTAAAAAGTTTATATAAAGTATTATGAATTGTTTTTAAAGAAGAACATAATGTGTGCTTTTGGGCGACGTTTCGATCAGAATTCTGATCTTCCTCAGGCCAAGCACACTTGAAAAAAATGACTGATTCTTTGACTTATTACAGAGCTGGTCAGGTTTGGAATGAGTTCCTGCTCTTCAGCGACTCCTTTTATACCCATGGCTCCTCCCTTTGTCCCTAGTACGTATGGATCCACTCTGTAGGTATGTATGAATTGGTTTTTTTTTTTTTTTTTTTTTTTTTTTTTTTTAGTTTTTTGGGGTAAAAAAGAATTGTTTAAGGTTAATTGTAAGTAATCATTTCTGTTTGAAGGTAAGTATGTATTGTGGTTTTTAAATTTAAAAGGGTACATATCAATTGTTGTTTGTAATTGTTTTTTTTAAAGGTAAGTGGCACTAATGGTTTCAGGTAGGAATATATTGTGGTTTTTAAAGTTTAAAGGGCCAAAAAAACAAAAAACTCCAAAACCATGTGGTGGACAAGACTTTTTAACCAACCAAGACCCACCCCCGTATTTATTTGAGCCAGAACACACAGAAGAAGAGCTGCAGGTTTTGAGCTGGCTGAGAGGCTGAGGCTGCTGAACAGCCAGGAGCTGAGGAGAGACTCAGAGCCGGCATGAACTGGTGGTGTAGTTGTGGGGCATGCGATCCTATTCCTACAGAAATAGTGTCTGTGCTGTTGTGATTGGCGTCTTGTGCAACCATCATTGGAAAGGCTTGACCTATCTGCCTCTGGTGGTGAAGATAGCGCAAGCACAGCATGTGTCACAACCATAGAGGATTTGGCTGCCTTGTCCAATCCTGCAGTGGTTGAAACATATTTCCATCTACCAAAAATCAACTGGAAGAAACGACCCAGGCCGGCCGGAGCAATTGGGCAGTTGTCCGTGGAGTAAGTAATTTATCTTGATGCATATCACAAAAAGTATTATGTAACGATTGTATTGTATAAACAAATTATGTATCACTGGACAATACTTTCATGATGGTTTTGTTATTTGTTAGTTGATTCATTCAAGTGTTGTTTTCCTCAGTCAGTACAGATTGGTGTCATACCGCATAGTGCTGGAGTGGGCCCTGAGGGGAGAACAGTTGGGACAAGGTAACAGAAGACCCCTGCCATCATGTGTGGTCGTTGCCATTCGCCGGAGATACCCCTCAATAACTGGAAGTTACACAGGATTCAAAGAGGTAGAGGATTCAATGGACATGTTGTAGTGACACAGTTTCCCCTGTATTTACCACACTTATTTTTCTAAGTAGTTATAATAGATATATATTACGTAATATAATTCATACCCTCTCCTGTCACGATATTGTTATTACCTACCCACACTGTTGATTATCTGACTTTCCCCAATAAACCTTTGTTTATTGTACTTTGAGTTTTATATCAATGTACAGTTATATGAACTAACATTTGATAGCATTTCTTATAGAAAAAGTATAGGCTATGGATAAAAGATAAGTACACTTGATCGGCAATATCTCAAGTAAAGTTATTTCTAAATGTTCAATTAGTTTTGTGACCACATGCTGTAAAAATCTGTAAAGTTACCAAATGACTATGCATGGCAGATTAGCATAAATAACAGACAAAATGAGAATTCACAAGCTGAACTTTATTTACAATATGCACATGAGGTTATGTTTTTGGTGGAGGGAGGTGAATCAGCAGTCCTGAGGTAGTGATGTACGTAGGCCTGCCACAATAATTATATTGTTGACCAGTCACTGACCAAAATATTGCCTTCACAGAAAATACTTGTTCTTCTGTTGAGCCTTTGTATCCGGAAGTGTGAGTGGCTATGACATCCTCCTTGTTGGGTTTCAGTATTGGAGCGATGTTGGCAGGCAGACGAGGGACTTGGACACGTGATTAGGGGACCCAGAAGATGACTGTGGTGTCCAGCCATCCTTGTAATACTTGGTCCATCAGTTCTTCTCTGAATACTTGGGTGGTGGCTTCATAAATTGGTCGGGAGATCCATTGCTTTGACTGCCTTTTGAAATACAACGTTGTATCTCGGAAGGCCTGAAATGATATAGCATGATAGAGACATATATCTAATGTGTCTGTTATGATTATGATATGTAGACTAAATTATTTATGGAATATGGTACATACTCAGGGCATGGGGTTGCACTTTTCTGGTAATATTACATGTCACCCTTTTTTTTCTCTCTTATTCTGGGTACATACCCGCAGCACTTGTAGCCTGTTCACGCTTTGTGTTGTGGTTTTCATTCTGGTCCATTATGGCCAACATTGTCCGCGCCTGCATCTAAGAATACTCGAAATGTAGTCTCTTGGGAGCATACTTGAGAACGGCATTATGAAAGACCTCCAGTTGTCCTGTAAAAACATAATTGACTTTAGAAGAAGGAAAATATTAGAAATATACTACATGAACACATACTAGAGAGGGTTCTTATGCTTGGCATAGTGGAATAATATATAACTGTCATAAGTAAAAAAAGAGAAGATAAAGAATGGGGATGTAAACTAACACTAGTGTAGTTTGTAATAATATTTTACACCTCCTATATACTGTCAGTTTCAGTCATTTCTCACACACACACAGTATCAACATACTTGTTTACTCCATCATTTCACTAGGTACACATCAAACTCATTGATAGACATACCTGTGTGTTTGAACAACGTCATGTGTTCCAGGTCTTGGAGGAGGTGTTTACTCAATACCACATCATGAAGGGCTTTGTAGGCTGGGGAGTCTTTGGTCAACCATTTTTTCTTCCTCTGCTCTTCCGCTGACAGCTCTTTGTGGTAACATCTCTGTTCTATGCCATCTTCTTCCCAGCGATGGACCCCAATGATATGCCAGATAAGTGACTTCCATCGTCGGATCAACTCCTGACAATAACATTATAGCACATGCAGAATTCATTTTAGAGTTACCATAACATTTTGTGTGAATTATCCATTAGAACAAAATAATAGTATAATCACTGCTTGTAATAAAACAGATGCCAGCAAAATGGTGTTATTGTTGCATTATATCAATTACTGCATTGGTTAGTTGCTCAAGACCAATATTGCTCAGCCATCTGCAACAAGGTGTGTGTCTCTGTGTTTACCTCTTTATCTCCTTTGGATGAGCTACAGCACCGCCACATGTGATTGATAATACTCTTCACCCAGGGACCAAGGTCCTTGCAGTCCCTGTGATTAGATGCTTAAACAATTTCTAATTTATTCCTAAAGTAATTGATGAAAATGATGATTGAATAATGAAATTTCACTTCAGAAAAGGCATACAATACTTTTTGTGTAGATAGTTGCCCAGGGGTTGTGCTCTATACCCTGATATGATATCTTAGAATTAGACTCACCTTTTGATGTATGCCATGGATCAAACTCGTGTTTTTTTTTATCTGGATACGACTCTCTCATAATTTTCCTGATGGAGGGATGTCTGTCGGTGGTGACAACCTTCTCATCAATCCCTTCATCTAGAAGCCTGTCCAGTCCTTTTTTCAAACCCAATGGCTCCATTGCAACTGAATTTTTGGCCTGGGCCACCTATGGGAAGAAGGAGGGATAAATGTTTGGTGGCAGTTACATTTTAGACATGTTTTACTTTCACAATAGCTGTAGTATGCTGTCTGCTGTTGTTTTTACCTTAATCAAATCAAAAAGGATAATCTCATTGGTTGAGTCATCTAAGAAGAAGTAGGCGGTGTATTTGCAGGAATGGCCTGGGCTGTCACTTCTCCCATCTCCGCAGACCTGGACACCTTCACCATCGATAGTCTGTCCAATGAGCTTAGCTAAGATACCATACTTCTGTTTCCTGTATGCTTCTTTGATGACTGGAATCAGGCAGCAGGACTGTATACTGTAATATGTTGTTTTCTGTGGTATTTGAAGGTTCAAAAGTGATGCCCATTCAGAAATGTGTGTGTATGTTTTACCATTGAAGAGTGTAGCTGCTGCTGTAAGAATGTTGTTTTCAGCCATCCCACATACATTTCGACAGGACTCCCATTTTCCAGAGTGACCATTGTTGCATTTCCATGTTTTTATTCTGCTTCCAGATGTGTTGATTTGTATGTGTGGTTCAAACATGGCATCACCGCAAGTAGTGCATTTCTTAAATAGTTCCATGAGTTTGGACTCATTCACAATCCATTTCTTCTCAGCCCATCCTGTCAGTTGTTCTGGAATACTTCATGAGCTTCCTGAGCTTTTCTCTGAGGTGGAACAGCTTGGAGGTACAAAACTGGAATCTGCACGATCAGTGGCAGGCGCAGATGTCATGCTGATGTCCAGGGCATAAGACTCTTGACTGACATCCATCTCACATGCTTCCATTTCACTCGTTTCCTGCTGTTGTAAAACCAACAAGACAGTGTTTAATTTTCTCCCTCACAAATGTTTTAGCACTAGCTGCAGTTCACCACTCTTATTTATTAGGCTATGAACAAACAAATATCTGCCAGCTTTAGTGTTACATTTCATTGTATTCTGGATAAGTGTCAAATATATGAGAAAAATGTAAATGAAATGTAATGTAATAAGTAGATTTTACATTGTTTTCATATACTCAAAGGAAAAAATAGCCTTGTTTGTTCCCTGCATGTAGTCATCATGGTGGACATAGATCCAGTGTCCTGCAAAGAAATGGATTTCAAATCTGGCTAAATCATCACACGAAAGACATAAAATTACATGAGAATAGATTAATTGGCCCACCGATCGCATAGTCCAGCTTGGTGCCAGTGCAAGATATTTTCCTGATCTGGAGGGCTTTGATCGTGACCCTGTCTGCTCAGGACTGGTAAGCAGAAGAGTTGCCAGGTGTCCCTCGGTAGGATGTGGTTTTGGGGGGCTTGATTGTGGTACAGCAGCTGAAAGACTCACAGTACCCTCCACTTCTAGATCCTGTTGGACCTCACTCTCCCAACCCTGAATGATAGACGATTGATCGAAAAAAAAAAAATGGATAAAAGGGGTTAACAGATGATACAATACATTACTCTATCAACATCATATGAAAATGATAATGCCATCTCATGAATATTGAGATACATTAGCATAAAGGAAAGATTTTGACACCAGGTAAATAAAGGGATTTAATTGCATTAGATTACACAGATTACCTAACAAAGTGGCTCATACCACACATTCATAAACGGGGGAACATGCTCACTCCACACTCCTCACTTTTCCAAAAATGAGAAGTAATGTCATTCACTTCACTAACTTATATGCTCTGGGCAAGCACTTATTCATAAAGACAACAACAAATTAGCATTTTAGTGTCATTCACCCTGCTAGGCAGTTGTAGGCTAGGCTAATGTTACTCAACATAAAGCTACAGCAGCGAGATTGGTGAATGAAAAACGCAGTAGTCACTTACCACGTCTGCTTTCTCTGTAATGTTGATGGATGGTATGGCAGTATTGCTCAAGTACACTCCAGGCATTCCTCTGCGTTGCTTCCCGTAGTCCTCTGGTAAAAAGTGTTTGGAGCACACAAACATTTTCAGCCAAACTGACAGCTGCGTGGTACTCGGCTCTGCCAAATTAAAAGCAGCTTGGACCGACAATTAAAAGGTAACGAACCGACTGCTATGACTAGAGGGATCATGGCAATGGGCCAATTTTCAAAAATGTTGAACTATCCCTTAACTTGTTTTTGAGGTACGTAGAGTATACTGTATGTATGAATTTGTTTGTCAACCACGCAGGTGAGTATGAATTGGTTTTTATTGGTGTTTTTTAAGTTTAAAGGGTCAATAAGAATTGTTGGTTGTGATTGTTTTTCCAGGTAAGTTGCTACGGTACGTATGAATTGATTTTTTAATGTATAGGATAAGTGTGAATTGTTGTTTATAGTTGTTTTTTTAAGGTTTAAGGGGTCAATACGAATTGTTGTTTGTGATAGTTTTTAAGGTAAGTGACTACGGTACGTATGGATTGGCCTTCAACTATACAGGTGAGTATGAATTGGTTTTTAAATTTTAGAGGATGAGTTTATTGGTGTTTTTAAAGTTTAAAGAGTAGATTGAATATGTTGTTTGTGATTGTTTTTAAGGTAAGTGGCTGCAGTACATATGCAGGTGAGTATGAATTGGTTTTAAATTATTGTTCTTAAGGTAAGTGGAACTATTTATGTATTCATATGTTAATTTCATAAATTGCCAATCATTAGGTTTTGAAATTAGGGTTTAAAATTGGGGGTATTTAGATCTTCTTCAGGCCTAGCACACTGTGAAAACAACGTAACTGGTGTTGTATGGCTGACAGAGGTCTGTGTCTCTGGAAAGCCAGAGCAGGAATAAGTAACTCTCCTCCCTGCCTCTTTTATCACCTCCCCTCAGGTCTGTCTCCGTATTTTGGCTGTGTTTGGCCCTCCCCCTGTCTACGTATTTTCAAGTGCTGGATGTTTGTGAGTTTGACCATGGAATAAGTATAATGTTTGTGTTTTTTAATTCTTCCAATTTTCTAAAGTCATTATGAATTGTTGTTTTTAGTCCTGTAAAACGTACCTATTCAATTAATGTTTTTAAATCATGTTAAAAGTGCTGTAAATTGATGTATTTAAATCCTTTTTGTAAGAAATATGTCTTCAATTTGATGTTTTTAATCCATATTGTATATTAATTTAGAGAAATCATATCTTCAATTGATGTTTTTTAAATCATTTAAAGTAGCTGTGTTTCAATAATTTAGAGAAATCATGTCTTCAATTGATGTTTTTAAAGATTTCTTTGCCGTAAATTGATGTCATTTAATTTATATTTTTTGTGAAATCATGTATTCAATTGGTGTTTTGATTGTTTTGAAGGTGCATTTGAAGGGTTGTTTTTGATCATTAAAAGGTATGATGTGTATGAATTGTTTCCAACATTTGAAAGGTCCGTATTTAATTGGTGTTTTTTAATCATGTTTAAGGTGCACATAAATTGTTTATATATAGATTTGTTTTAAAGTTACATAATCAATTGGTGTTATTTAATTATTTAAAGGGGCATATGAATTGATGTTTTTTAATCCCTTTAAAGGTACATATTTAATTGGTGTTTTTATAATCATGTTTAAAGGTGCACATGAACTGTTTATATTTTAAAGGTATGTAATCAATTGGTGGTATTATAGTCATGAATTAATGTGTTTTAAACTTTAAAGGGTTAGGGTTAGGTAGTACAGTCACTCAACATGTCAAACAGGTCACTATGCAGATGTACAAAATGTTCACTGCTTCATTTAACCAGGGTTTATTATTTGAAAACACTTTCACATGTTTAGTTGGGACAACTGATTTACTAAAGGTTTGCGTGTGTAAAAACGTGTGCAAACTTGATTGCACGCACAAACACGTGTTAAAGCTGATCTACTAACCGGACGCAAGGAGGATTGCGTCCCTCCAACGGGCAAAATAGCACGCGCAATCCATTTAGCGTGTTTGCCTTAATGAATATGTAAATATGGGCATCTCTACCAGAACACGCAAAATATTGGGAGGAGTAGATGCAAATAGATTAATTTAGCGGACGCAATGTGATTTACCAAACCTAGAACTAATTGCGTTCGCTGATTTTGCGTCTTTATTTAGCACGTTTGAAAGTCATGGATTAACTGGCACAGCTTTACGCACACATGGCTGCGGTCGTTGTAGCAAGGAGGAGGCATAGGCACAACGAACGACTATCTCTAACAAACAAAACAAACAATAACAGCCACCAAAAAACGACGACCAAGCCTAAATTTAAACAAAATGAATGTTGAAATTGCCATTATCTATTTTCTTTCCGTTTTCGCAGGCTGCCCTGGTGTCCACTAATGCGTAACGCGCGTCTATCTCCTCCTGCGATCTCCCCTCCCTCTCCCGGCTGCTCAGATGAAACGCCACTGATGTTTAATGACCTCCCGACTCCCTGTACGCCACCCTCGATCCCCTTTGCCAGGGCATTGATGGCCATCGTCAGCCCAGATACAGCACTGACTAGCTGCCTGGTGTGCGTAACGATGACATGAGTGTCCCGCCTGCGCACGCGCGTCACAGAGGCCACAGCTCGCACCTCCTGTGCCATGGAATGTAACCCGTCTTCAAGTGCCACAGACTGTTTCATCATAGGGAAAAACATCTTGTGATACTGGAAAATGAAACGCACACACTTCTGCGTCACTGTTGGAAAATAAAATCCTCTGATAAATGCAGAAGCAAAAATACTTTTGTAGCCTAAATTATGAAATTACGCGTTTTCAGTGCATATTCAACTAAATGTTAACACAGGAAGCATATTCTTTTTCTTTTTTTCTTTTTTTGGCACATATCTAAATAAATTAAATGTATCCAATAAAAGAAATGTGTGTTTGTGCTATTATGGGCATACCTTGCTCTGCAGTGTCTGGCTCAAGGGTGTCAAATCCTTGAATTCCCCAAATCTGTTCATCGGAGAAAGTCAGCAGTACCTGCTGCTCAATTGAAGACAGGGGATGTCCTCTGTCGGTCCACCACCTGTTTTATTTGCTGAGGTTTTATTATAAGCCATTTTTTCTTTTGCTCTTCTTCTTACATCTTGCCATCCCCTCTTAATTTCATCGGCCGTTCTTCTTGTTTTGCTGACAGCATTAACTTTGTCACAGATATCCTCCCATATTTCCTCCCGTTTCTCCTGGATATATTAATGTTTCCTTGTTGTAACTCGTGAATATGTTTGATTGCCTCCTCCACTAACACCTCCAATTCAATAGCTTCAAATTTCATCTTTCGTTTGCGCCCACTCTCTCCCACGTTCTCCATAGTGAAAACTAGTAACACACGCAAAAACCTCATTTAAATAGGGCGGTTTCCAACACGTTTGCCCCTGTTATTCATTGCGCGAGCAATCAACACGCAAACCAACAGCGCGTGCAATCTTTTAGCGTACGCAAGCAATTTAGCGACCCTTATCTGGGATCTTAGTAAATCAGGCCCTGAGTCTTTGAGGTAAAGAATATAAGAGGATATCACCCCCGGCCTCTCATCAAGATCAGTAGAAGAGTTGTTAAAAACATTCCAGTCTGTACTTTCAAGGGCTCCCTTAAGTTCATCAACCGCATCTCCGGTCCACATCTCCACTTCTTTGGTGGCTAATTTACTCCTTTTAAGGAGTGGTTTGTAGGTTAGGATAAGATAGATAGTGTTGTGATTGGAAAAGAGCTGAGAGGGGGTTAAGCCACAGACTTATATGCACCTGTGACTGAACCATAACATAGGTAGATAGTTTTATTCAGTTTGGGAGGGCAGGATGTACTGATAAAAGTTCAGTAGCGCCGAGATCGAAAAGTGGCTAAATGTATGTCAATTGCTGCTCAACGGCATATACCGATCCCTAGAATGGCATACCGATCCCCAGACTGACATACAGATTCTCGGAGTGGTATAAACCGATCCCCAGACTGACATACAGTTTCTCGGAGTGGTATGTTGCTATTATGCAGCTATTATTCCACCGACACATGACGGTATGTGCTGCTTGAGATTGTTACGGCACTGATAGACTTTTGGATGGGTACCGCTCCCTGATGAATATGCAAATGTAATGCCATTGGGCTGGTTTGACGACAAGTACAGCCGTAAACGTATCTATAGAGATATATATATAACATTACCTACCATCTTTTTACTACAGTAACCTAGTTCTTATTGTCCTTTCTCCCTGCTGAAAAGGTGCACCTGTGGAAATTGTGATACGATGCCCGCAGGGAGACCCCAAAGGTAGATATAATACACAATGAGATCTTTCCTAGTCCAGTGTGCTTTTAGAATAATAATAATAATACAAACACACACACACACACACTTGCCTCTCTTTATTGCACAGGTGCTCAGAAGGATGAACCAGCTCCAAACTCCACCAATGTGTATGACACAACATCCTGGCTTAGAGCCTGTCTGCCTAAATGTTTTTTCATTACAAAATTCAAGAAACATTTATATGCAGGATTATGCCCATTTACCTCTTGGAGGCAATGAGAGGTAAGTTTTAGTTATGCATTTAAATATATGGAATTAAAAAACTAATTAAATCAGTTATATTTGTGTTTTGTCACGTTCGTTTAGCTGCAGTTTCTTATCATTTCTGTTTTATTGGTATTCTGTCATATTGCTTTCTTATCTGTTATCATTTTGATGTACCCGTTCTGTGTATTTGCTCTGTGATTATGTTAGTTGTTTCCATTTGTTATCACATTTATGCACCTGTTGTGTTTTTTATGTGTGCTCTCAATATCATTGAAAATGGAGGCTTGCCCTCTATGATTTTTTCGAGATTTAAATAAAGGTTGAATGAATGAATGAATGAATGAATACTGCCCTGATATTTCATAATTTTCAACATTATAGTACAGTTATCTAGGTTGAGTAACGTGTACAGAAGTTGCATGTGGTAGGTTTAAAGCTAAAGATGGACATATCGAATCCTAGGGTAAACTCATGGACATTTTTCATAGATTCATTTTTAACTCAAATTGTTCCATGCTTGCCAACCAAAGCAAAGGGAAATTATTTCTCATAATGATTGATGAGGTTCTTGTTTTTCCTGTTTTCACTGTGTGAATGCCTTTCCTCTCTTCTCAGCCAGTCTGCCATTCAGACATAAGTTGGTCTCCACATGCTCAGTGAGGAAGCCAGTCAACCAGTCAACCAGTCCACCATGGCCGTCAATATCCCAGGAGTGATAGCAATAGTGTTTTTCTACCTCCTGGTCCATGGGACCGGCATCTGGGCTTCTTTTAAATCCAAAAGGGAACAAAAGAAAAGTGCAGCCACTGGAGTGGAGATGACTCTGCTGGGAAACCAGAGCATAAACTGGGTGGTGCGGATGTTCACAATGACAGGTGAGGAGAGCACAGCTGGCAAAGCTAGGATGGAAACTGTATGATTGTGTGTCTAAAACTCTCGAATATCATTAAAGCCCTCTATATAGTAGATTTTGCAAAATAACACACAGTTTCCAGTTTGCAATAAGATGTTTTATTTTACACAGGCACAGGGTAGTACAGGTAGACTGGAACTCCTCAATGTGTCTCTCAAAGTAAAGTAGAAGAAGGGCAGAGAAAGGTTATGAAAGGAGCAAAAAAAAAAACAAAGGGAGTAAAATATACACTGTATAAAAAGTACAAACTATGAATCAACGAAAAATAAAAATAAAATAAAAATACACACTGACACATTGCACAGGGCCATGTGCCTGGAGAGACTCTGTTTGACAGAGGTGAAGGTTTTCATGTACAGTGACGGGGGGTGAGCAGACCCACACATTCTTTTCACAATTCACTGTGAGTGAATTTCCCTGACAATTATGCATGGATGTGTATTTCAAACATCAGTTGTATTTTGGTGGCTGCCATCTACGACTGAGTATAAAATGAGATTGTTGGGTGTTGACAGAGGTATGTGCTCTACTTAGTGACATTAGTTTTTATCTCGAACAATACTCAGGTTATAAAATAACAATTCCCTTTACATTTTGCTCAAAACACAAAGCGTTGCATTTCGCCACATTGTTCTGTCCAAAAGACATGAAACTCAGTTGACTGGGCTCAAGCCCCCCGGGCCGACGTCACATCACCCACCACCTTCAATGCTGTCACTCACTGTTTCCCCGGAGCGACCATACCAGATATCCTGGACAAGCTCCCAGGGCTGTTACTCTCACTCCCCTCCTCCAGCCGGATGATAGTCCACTTCGGTACCAACGACTTAGCTCATGAGCAGTCAGAGCTGACTAAAAATGATTGTAATGGTCTTTTCTCCTTTTTAAGTGCCTGTGGAAAGTCTGTCTTTATTTCTGGCCCAATCCCCACAGTGGTCCGTGGAGCAGGGCGTTTTAGCACATTGCTCAATCTCCACAGCTGGCTCCAATCAGCCTGCAGGGCCTTCAACATTGGTTTTATTGAAAATTTTAACCTGTTTTGGGGGTGTTCAGCCTTCCTTAGGAGTGATGGACCCCATCCCAGCACACTGGGTAGCCGCATGCTTGGGGCTAATGTACAGTATGTTGTACAATCTGTACAACCCCCCCTCTTGACTCACTGCTGACACATGTGCACACGGACCCTCTGCCCCTCGCTCACCTTCACCCTCCCCTTCCTACACTATACGCACCCCCTCTTCAGTCGCCCCGGAGGCACAGAACAACATCCCCACCATCAAAACCAGAATTTCACACAGACAAATTAGACTCAGGACTGTTTTTAGACTAAACTGTGTTTTTAACATTCCTTTAGAGAGACATGATGAGCGCACGTTCAGCACAGACATTAAAATGGCTGTGCTGACATGCGCTGTCTTTTAAACAAATCCTTTATCATAAATGATGTAATTTCAAAAGTCAATTTTAAGTCCAACTCTTTCCTTTACATGCTTCCACTTGGGGACGTCATCAGGAGGCACGGCATCCGCTCTCATAGTTATGCTGACGTTACGCAACTGTATATCGCCGTGTCTCCTGATGACACAGGGCCTATTGATGTCCTTCTTAACTGCATTTTAGATATCAAGACATGGATGGCTGCAAATTTCCTCCAGCTCAACCAGGACAAAACAGATGTTTTGCTCATTGGTCCTGAAGGCCAGAAAGAGAAACTTTTACCAAAGTTAAAGGATTTTAAACCATCACAATCTGTAAAAAATCTGGATGTGATGTTTGACTCTGAGCTCAGTTGTATTCCACACATCAAAAATATAACAAAGATTTTTACTATCTTAAGAATATAGCCAGAGTCCGCCCGTTTCTCTCTCAGGCCAGCACGGAGGTGCTGATGTATGCTTTTATTTCTTGTCGCTTAGACTACTGTAATGCCCTGCTCTCTGGCCTTCCCAAAAAGAGCATCTCAAATTTACAATTATTACAAAACTCAGCTGCACGAGTGCTGACAAGGACCAGAGGGCGGGACCACATTACACCGGTTTTAAAGTCGCTGCATTGGCTCCCCGTGCGTTTCTTGGGCCTTCTTACTTATCTGAGCTGCTTTTAATCTATCAGCCCCCGAGGACCCTGAGGTTCTCCAGCACTGGCCTTCTGACCATACCACAGGTTAGTTCAAAAAAGCACGGGGAGGCAGCTTTCAGTTTGTATGGCCCCCGACTGTGGAACAGCCTAATAAGAGACTCAAAACTCACCTTTTAACCAGACTTTTAATTGATTTAAAATTCTTTTTAATTCCTTTTATGCTGTGCTAATCAGAGCACTTGTATCCTTTATTCTTTTTTACTGCTTTAATCTGTCACATTTTTATCCTCTATGATTTTATGTTTTAGTCTCTCATGTTTTTAGCCTCTATGCGTTTATGTTTAAGTCCTTCGTGTTTTTAGCCTTTATGCGTAAATGTTTTAGTCGCTCATGTTTTTAGCCTCTATGCTTTTCACTTTATTTTACTGTTTTAGTCTGTCAGTTTTTAATCTCCAGTGTTTCCTCATGGGGGCCTGCCAGACTGGGAGTTGTCTCTGGTCCGCCACTGGGGGTGCTGCCCCATGGATGGTTTGGCCCGGGTGGGTAGAGGGCTCTGCACTCTGGTGCGGGGCCTCCTGTCTGCCCAAGGTGGGGTGGTCTCTGTGGCGGCGCTCCCTGTGAGGTAGCTTTTTCAGCGCCTCAGGTCTCGCTGCCCAGCCATGTCTCTTTAGTGACAGCTAGTTTATGTGTGGATGTGATTGTGTGGGTCTGTGTGTCTGCGTGCGTATGTGTGTGTCTATGTATTTGTGTATGTCTCTGTGTATGTCTATGGGGGTGGGAGGGTTGGGTTCATTCGATTTTCTTCTCTTTATTTTATTTTGAAGTTTTTTTTTAAATCTCTGTTGTTTTTAATCTCTGTAAGGCACTTTGAATTGAAGTATTGTATATCTCCACATCGGTTGGTTGAATTACAGTTTTTCTCAATTGTTTACACACAAAAATTGGTACTTGAGACACAATGACCACAACATGTAACTCATGCACCAAACCCCTGAACCAATTCTGCTAAACTACAAGCACAATTCCTGCTTTACACTCTAATTGCAGTTCTAAAACACACTTTTTTCAAAACACTACACACAATTCTCCGCATTTGGCACAATTTTCATAAAGAAAATCTCTTGTTTTCATAAGGAACACACTGTCATTCAAAATTCTAAATCAGGGGCAGTTCTGGGGGGGGGGGCAACAGGGGCCAGTGCCCCCGTAACTCTGAGTCTGGACCCCCCTGTGCCCCCCCCCCCCCCCCCCCCCCCCCCCGACAGGGAGTCTGCATCAATAATACAATGACTGATTTCTTGCAATGATTTTGTTTTGAAGGGAAAGGCAGAACTAAAGTGTCTCAGCAGTTTACTACCCAATCAAAATTGTTGAAATTGTAAACACTGTTTTGTCTGAATGAGGGATTAATATTTTTTTCCAGGTTGTATGTGCCCCCTAACAAAAAAGCCGGCCCCAACATGGCCCCCCTATTTAAACTGGTCTAGAACTGCCACTGTTCTAAAGTTAATTGTCCTACTATGCGTACCGACTCATCACATGGGCAAACACCTGGACACCCTACACAACACACTCATTCCACCAGATCAGCTCAGGTACGTTGTCATTTGGGACAACGCAAGTTTCCACTGAGCTGCTCTGGTTCGTAACTGGTTCATTGCCCACCCACGCTTTATCTCCCTCCATATTCTCCATTCTTCAATCCTATTGAGAATTTTTTTTCTGCCTGGAGATGGAAAGTGTATGACTGAAATCCACAAATGTGTATACCCCTTCTCCAAGCTATGGAACACATGTGGATATATAGCAGCTGGTGCTTTTCATGGCTGGCTTCACCATGCTAGGCGATGTTTTTCTTGCTGCTTGGTCAGGGAAAACATTGCTTGTGATGTGGATGAGGTGCTGTGGCCAGACCGAAACAGAGGATAGCATGCTGCACAGTTTTTTTTTTGTTGTTTTTTTTTTTTTTTACTGTAACTGTGTTCAGTGAATTTTTCTGTTGTTTTGTATGTAGACCGTATATTGTTGTATATGCAGCTATGTGTTGGTTGGGATGTACACTGTGTACATTGTTTTGTGGGAAAAATAAAATATATCTGCTGCCGTGTATCTGTGTGTTCTGAGTATAAAAACAAAATTCTCAAATATTTTACAGCACACTTATGTACTGACTGTACATACATAAAAAAAGGCCTTAGTCAATATGATGAATGAAGAAGAAGTGTTGTCCATTCATCATAGTGTTTTAACTGGTTCTTATAAATGTCTATTCATTTGATGGTTTGTGTGTGTCATTTGAAAACAAAATACCATTTTGAGAAGAAATAACATTGTTTTGAATGTAAAGTTTCATTTTGCAGGAGAATTGAAGGGTTTTGCCCATTGTGTGTGTGATTTTTGTGTAGAGTTCTGAGAGTATGAGGCATGCTTTCAGAAAATGTGTGTAAACAATCGAGAAAAACTGTAATGAGAGATGCTTGTTTTTTTAAGGGGGAGGGTGTTACGACTCCGGCCGTCATCTGTCTGTAGTGTGTGTGTGTGCCTGTCTGTTTCTTTTCATTCATACAAAGTGAGCGCTCCTGTCGCCCAAAGATTGTGTGGCTCCCGCACCTCATTGGCTCCGCATTCCTGGCGTGGCAGCGAGGGATTGGCCAGTGCAGGAAGCGAGGCTTCAAAAGCCGATGCTGCTCAGACGACATGGGTGGATCGTTATTGCCAATGCATCTACCTCGCTGAGACTCTGTACCAACTGTACTGTGAGAAATTAGTGTATGAATAACTTCGAGTGTGTTTGTTCGTCTGAGTGCGGGACTGTTTGTGAGTGTGCAGGTGCTCTGGGTAAAACCAGAGCAAGTGTGTCAGTGCTTAGGGAAGCAGTAGGGGTGAGCTGCTTTTTTCTTAGATTCTGTTTTCTCCTGGTATTAGGTTAGGGAGTTAGGTTCAGCACTTGTCTTTTTGTTTCTTTAATTTTCTGTAGGGATTAGTAAATTTCGTGCTCCAGAGTTTTGATCGGTGTTTTGTTTGTTATTTTAGGCCTGGGCTCACGCTGTAGCCACGCTTCATCACTTGTATATATTGCACCTATCACTGTACATATTGCACCTGTTGTCTTGTAATAAATTGTACTCTTCACTTAAATTACACCGTGTTTGGGTGTCGGTTATTTATGTTGGGCTCAGCTCCTTAGACTGAGCGTAACAGACGAAAATTGGTACAATCATTAAAAATGCCCTACTGATGATAGCTGACGAAAGTCATTACCAGGGGACTCTATAGCACCCCGTGGAATATTAACAATCCAAGTCCCGCCTCCTACATGCACATACATGAATGAAAACCGTACAAAAAACGGATATCCACACTTTCACTTAATTGTGCTGAATCTCCTGATATAGGCCACACACATTTCCGCCTACAGTTTTTTTCCGCCAATTTGCGAAATGTCACAAATCTACTCCTCCCTGCTGATTTCATCAACTTGCACAAAACTTAGCACATAGCATATGTGGACCCTGCTGAAAGAAAGTTATTGAAATAATTTTGATCCAAGCAATACTCAAGTTATTAAATAACAACTTCCTGTACATTTTGCTCAAAACAGAAAGTATTGCATATCTCCACATTGATCTGTCTCACTGACATGAAACTCAGGTAACTACTTCCTCACGAGTGACTAAGGCTCTGTGCAAAATTTTGGCTGATGACCAATAGGTGGCGCACTTTATATTGAAGTATTTTATATCTCAACATCGGTTTGTCAGATTAAGACAAAAGTTGGTACAGTTTTTGCCACTGCCCTCCTGAGGACAGCTGACAAGACTGTTACCAATCCGCCACTAGGTGGCGCTCTGGTGGCAGTCTAATTAACCTCTTAATGAACGCTCCCATTTTAAGGTTCTTTTTCTAAAACGACATACCAAAATTAAAAGCATGACAGCTCCCACATAGTTTGAGACTCGGGGTTGTGCCTGGTACCATTGGAAAGGTAACACCCTCAAGTTTTTTTCTAGAAGTGTAAGTGTGATTCTATGGCATACTGACACACAAAAAAAAAATCTAAAACATACTTTTTTGAACTCCTCCTAGGTGGTTTCACCGATTTGCACCAAACTTTGCATGAAGCATCTCTGGACCCTCCTGACAAAAACTTGTCAAAACAATTTTGATAGTCCAAAAAATGGCCAAAATATAAAACAACAAATTCCTCCACATTATATTTTCACCAAATACAGTCTGATTACCACAATATGTTTGCCAATAGCGTTCCATGGCCTGATGAGGCTTTGTGCAAAATTCTGTGCAAATCGCTCAATACATGGCGCTTTTATGGCTAAATGATGAAAGAACTGCCCAAATGCTTTCACTTTTGAGTGGTTAGGCTTTTTCCACCAGAGGGCAGTGCTGCCTTGCTAATGGACACAAACATCTGTTTAACATTCTGTAGGGTCAAACAGTGTACCCTCTCATTATTTCTTCAGTATGTACATTGCAGGGAGTTCTTCTGATTTCAGCATACATTACTGGCAGGAGAACGATTTCCTTAACTGAAGGTGTTGCGTGACAAGCCCCGATGGCAGCATGCCCCGACACGCGTGGACTGCGAGGGCCCGTTCATCCCTGCTTGCAGCTTTAATTTCCTCTGTTTTTTTTTTTTATATTAACAATCAGATGATGGTCATCGCATCACGCTGAAACGTCATCACATCAGACGTCTGTATCTGTGTTCTTTAGTCCCAAGATGGCGGAGTCATCAAAAACGTGATGATGTAAGTGAGGTCCACATTCAGCAGTCTAGTGTAGGCCTTGGGATTTTCAAGATGTTGCTAAATGAATGTTGGTATTGCATTATCAGTGCTACAATTGTTTTTATATGCAAACTGGTGAGACTCTAATTGGCCTTGTATCTGGGACTTTAACTCCCAGACAATCAACTTCTCCAGACACTTCGTAACACTGGAGGTCAGGGCTACAGGTGTAATCATTATTTTCTTTAGGGACAGTTTTTTTATGGTAGTGGAGTGATGATTGACTTCCAAAAGTCAGTTGATTCTCATACAGTTCCATCTCTTTGAAAAACAGCAGAGACCCAGGCTGGTGTAAGTTCATCTGTACATGTCTTCAAAAGGAAAGCTGAGACATCATCAGGGACTGTTGCCTTATTGATGATTAGTGTATTAAAAAAAAACCTTGTGGCATCAATCATCAGTTGTTATGGTGCTAATGATAGTATCAAGTTCAAAAGAGAAGCTGTGCTAATCATACCTCATGTAGAAGTTATTCAAGTCATTTGTCATTTTATTTGTGTCTGTTGTATACAGTGGTTTCCTAATAGGAGTTATATTTATAATGGATTCATCATCGCCCACATTTTCTTTTAATTATTTTCGCTTAAGTCCTTCTCAATTGATTGGTGTTGCTTTTATGAGCTTCTATTTTATTTCCAATTGTGCTGATCTTATCTATACTTGGTCCTTATTCTCTCTTGTATTTAATGCGGTCCTTGATGTCCATTGTAATCTAGGACTTGCTGTTGAGATAAGGTTTTACTGTCTTTTGGGGTAACACCACATCAACACAGAAATTAATCTAAGCTGTTATGGCTTCTGTAGAATTATTCAAATGATGGTCATGAAAGTGCTGACTGCGTCCATCTTCTTGTTACCTGTGCTGGTCATCTGGTAGCAACAGATGCAGCTTTGCAGCATCTCTTCTACTTGCAGTGCTATTGCAACCTGTATTGCTACAAACTTTGTCTGGTTAGGGTCCCTCTGGCTGGATAGTTTTAAGAAATACAACAAACTTGATTGTCTTGTTTCCTCCTTGTTGCTGAGGATAGACTATCCTCACAGCAGCTCATGTGACAGGAGGGAATTCTAACACTTCTGGTACTACATGACCTGACCTCTCCCTTAAAATCTAAATCAGGACTTAATCTAGATTGCCGGGCTGAAATTGCTAAACCTTGATAGGAAACACCAGTCTGCTCGCCAGGGAGGACCTGACAATCCCTTTTGTTCCAATAACAATGTCAATCTCTTTCCCTTGCAGTCTACAGTATGCTGTATCAAGGACAGTTTAATAATATCTGTTTTTTAACACCAAACCCACACACACTGGATTAGATTCCACGGGCAGGGTCAATTGTAAAATATGTGAAAATATCAAATTCATCAAATATATAATCAATTACTAAAACAAAACATGAGCTTTTCGCTGTACTTCTGTTTTACCCCCACCTTTCTGCACTCCTCTCAGATCTGATTGATGATGAAACACATCAATCAGAGCTGGAAGCCTGCACTGAATTTTAGATAATAAAACTTTTACAGTCCATTATCTGTGAGAGGCAGCTTGAATCCAGTGTACACAGGGGGAAGAAGCTTTGCTGGGGATGTCCCACCTTATCATCAGCAGATGGCACTACATACACACTGCTTAATGTATCCACTCCTGATTTCCCCTCACTGCCTGATGATTTGTACGAGAGCAACTCCTTACATGTAAAACCCCTCTGGAGCTGCTGTTGTTAGATTCCACATCCTTGTTAACAGGGTCCCTCATATATTTTAAACGTTGTATGACCCTGCTTCCCAAAAAGTTTGGATGCTGTGTAAAACATCAATAAAACAGAATGGGATAAATTGCATTTTTTCTTTTTACAAACAGTACACTCAATAATAAATTGCCAAACAATGTAGTACATTACTTCATCTTGGACTTTTTGTATATGTATTCTTACTTTGAGGATGATGTTTCAAACAAGTTGGATTAAGGGCAACAAGACTGAAAGTTGTGGAATGCTCCCAAAACACACATGTTTTCCTACCACAGTTTAACAAACTCATTGTAACAGGTGATAGTATCGTGGTTATGTATGAAAGGAGCATCTTCAAAAGGCTCAGTCGATCACAAACAGGGATGAGGCTCAAATTCAGGGTCATTCCATGCTTATCTCTATCTGCTATTGCCTCAGCTTAGCCAAACACAAGCTCCTCTCCACAGCCCCACTTGTTCCACAGCAACCTCGATACAGAAAGCCATGCATCAAGCTATTCTGGAACGGCATTGCCTAGAGACAGACGGCAGCGCTTATGTGCCAGTGAAGCATGGAGTGGCAGTGTATCACTGACCCACTCCCTCCCTGTGTGATTGTGGAGTGAAAGGGGATGAACCACAGAGAACAAACAGCAGGAAGTCAGGCATGCTGCAGCATTGTGTGACATGCAGTATGAACTCTATGTGGGAATAACATTCACGTTCAATGTCAGGCTGAAGGCCAGTCAGGTTTGGGTGTGAGGACAGTTATCTCAACATCTTTGCCCGGTCCACATTACATCCAGTAATACAATAGATGGAAGCGGGAACTAGGGATGCTGATGGGGCTGCAGCACCCTACAAATATGGCTATAAAATATGCCAAATTCTGTTCTGAATTATTGTAATCAATTGTAAAAAAAATAGTGATCAATTGTCCTGTCCTTTCAAATGTATACAAAAACATGAATGTTGGGGACCATTAACAATGGCGTCATTAGTTAGACTCCTCTGCACCCCCAACTGTGACTGGCTCCCCTCGTCCCAGGTAGAATATGTATTTATAGATGATAATTGAATTCATTGATAATTGATCATTGATTCTATTCAGACTGAAAAAAAAATAGCATACATGAAAACATGATGGAAACTAAAAACAACCATGGACAGGATGAGACAGGATAATGGCAGTATTGGTTAATAATCTTTTTTCCCCCATATGCAGCCCCAAAAACAGTACCCTATCAAAGGAACTGCAAGGAACTTTAAATTGCTAATGAAACAAGTGAAGGTGTGCCAAGGGACTTTGTTACAACAATATGTTACTATTGTACAGAGCCCTGTAGGTGACATGGATGTTTCTTTCTTTTTTTTTTTTATCTCACACGCCTTTTATTTAGAGATGCACCGATCAGGATTTTTGGGGCCGATCACCAATCACCGATCACCGAAAGCAGTATCTGCCGATCCCGATATTGCCGATCACCGATCACAGCGTCAAATCCATAAATTTTTCTATATTGTTGTCTTGTGTAACTTTCATATATTTAATTAATGATTCTTCTTACACAACATTGACATTGTATTATTAAGTATAAAAATTAGGAGATGAGAAAGTATCATGAATTGACCACCGTTTTATTGCAGGCTGAGGCAATGTGCAATATTTCACACTCTAGAGACTCTCTTAGAGACAACTTGGACTCAGCTTACATAGAGTAACTGTAGCTTACTAGTGGGAATGCATGCAGTCAGGGTGGGAATTTTGTCATTTTAGGGGCATGTCCATTTGGCCATCACTTTTTTTTCAGGGGCACCAAGGCCACATGACAGGGCACAAAGGCCACTGAGTAAAATGTGTTGATTTACCTTTCAGACTGATACCATAACATCCTAATTTATAATAAGACATGGATTATGTATTAAAACATTTTATACCAAAATCTAGTTAAAGTTACATTAGAAAGTAGTTTTTGTTAAGTAGGGTTAGGGTGAGGTGATTTTTGTGACACCTCACTGAATATTAGTGTTATTGAATATTTCTCCCAATAGAAATTCCCCAAAATTATGGCAAAGCACATTTTTTCCAAACAAAAAAATGTAGAATAACAGCAGGAGACCACTGATGTGTGGAGTGATTTTGGTGACACTACACTCAATACTGAAGTTATTGAATTTTTTCTAGTTTCTCTTTTCGGTGTTGCACTTTGTAGACGGTCCCTGCGCCCTCGTCTCACAGCCGGCTGACCATACAGACCCTGCGCGAACCGTGGACTCACTGAAGTTACTGTGAGTGACTACTGTGCACTCAGGTGGCTGTAATTCAGGGCAAGCTCGCTACGCTGACCGGGCCAGGGGCACAGAGGCCACTGTGGCTGTACGATGAGTTTTTTTTTCACGGGGCATCAAGGCCAAAGTGCGGGGCAACGGCGGCCATGAAATTCCCTCCCCGCATGCAGTTAATGCACTGTCTTTATACTTAAACGTCATCTGATTGGCCTGATGTGATCTATTTTGAGAACTCCGATCAAAACCGATAGGGGCATTATCGGCCGATTGCGATCGGTTGCCGATCGATCGGTGCATCTCTACTTTTATTCTCTTGCGCGCAACTTACTATCTCGTACGCGCAAGTAAGTAATTCATGCGCGTTTGTGACGTAATTAAACAGTACAGTCGGTTAAATGCAGGCTTGTTATCATGGATCAAGACATCTCATGATCTTAATTAATGAATTCATTAATAAAAGTTAATAAAGTGTCTTATTATTGTCATTGTGAGAGGTACATGTAACAGGTATTTTGATGATCCACGATGAGTGTCCAATTGTAGGTTTTATTAGCTATCATGCTAGCCATGATGATGGAGGAGTTTTCAAGATAATAGTAGTTTGGTTATAATTAATTTATGAAATAATGTTGCAAGGACAAACGATTGACAACAGATGCAGGTGCATATAGAATCATATTTATGTGAACAATGTGACAGAAAACCTAAATTTACTAAAATAACTTCAGTTTTCCACAGCATTCTCACACAGACCACATTCTCTTGGCTTTCACAGTGACACTAAACACCTTTGGTGTGTTCTGTTATTATATACAACAGATATACTATTGCTCTTTATACCACAAGGGGGCGCTGTTATATGAGACAGGTCATAGTTAACACGCTGCACGTAGAGAGGTCAGAGTGCAACAAGATGGCAACAGTGTACGATACAACGCTGCTTCTGAGAACTATGTTACAATATAAGTTGCTGAAGTAAACGGCACGTGTTCATGATTCCAGCATCCCACCATTGATGAGTTAACACCACAACGTTCACTTCATTCAAGTGCCACTGCATCTTACTTACTATCTTGCGTGTGCAAGATAATAACTCGCACTCACAACTTACTATCTCGCGAGTGTGAATTACTATCTAGTGCGCAAGATACAGTAAGTCGCACTTGCGAGATAAAAAAGAAAAAAAAACATCCACGTCACCTACAGGGCTATGTACTCTTAGTAATATACAACTGCAGGGGAAAATGGGTCGTTTTCTTGTGCAAAGCTAATTGCATGAAATCGAGGCCCCTAAAGTCCTGCTTCTTCTCCTACATGTACAATGAAATGGCAGGTGACTACCAAAGCATCATCCTGTTGGCTGTTGGGGAGAGTTCTGTCCTGTTATTAAGAGCTTCATCAAAAGCTGTGGGAATTTTCACAAGAACACACTAATGATGACCTTGTGGTTGACAGGTGGTGCACCAAGCTGGCTTACCATGCAGCCTTATTTGGGCATTTCAGCAAGTTTAATGCCAAGCTTCAGGACAAAAGTGAAAACATCCACAGACAAAATTTGGGAGTTTATGGCCAAGCTTTTCCTGTTGCACGAGGTTTTGAAACAGGCCTCCATGGACATGTTCCCACTGGCAACAGCTGTACCAAAGGCAGCCAGAGAGCATGCTGTTTTTGCTTAACACCTTCAGACATTAAAATAAAGGTTGGAAGACTGTTTTCCATGTGTGGCTGACATTGAGGACTGTTACTGAATTTGAGACCCATTCAACCAGGAATCCTCAACGGGGAAACTCACTTTGACAGCAAGGGAGCTCCGTATGGACCATGAAACTCAAATTTGGATCTGTTTTATATTGAGCAACTTCTTATTTTACTCACTACCTACCTTAGCTGGCATTCCGCTTCAGTTTATATGAAGAAGAACAGAAGGTCAGGTCTATCTGTTTAACAGGACTTGAAAGTGGCCCTTTCCACAGCACCACCAAGCACCGAGGAGACATCTATATCTCTAGGTTGTATGTAGGCAAAAAACTATAACACCTTTAACAAATTTAAATAACATTTAGATTTTCAACTAAAAAATGTATCTTGAACTCTGTAAACTGCTTTGTAGCAGGTTGCATACTCTGTTGCATGCCAGTTTATTCTTATTGTCAATGCATCTCTTCTTTTTTCTTTACAATCTTAGACTGAAGTTCTTTAACCCAATGCATACTCTGTTGATATGTATTTGTATTTAATTTTTCATTTTCTGTGCATTTCTCTGTCGTTTTAGTTTGGTCTGTGAAGAGTGATTACATTTTGCTTCCCTTTCAGCCTTGATCTACCTATCAGTCCCTCTTCATCTGTCTAACCCACACACGTTTACAGTTCTGTCTCCCCCATCTTCCAGTTCACCTCATTTTTGTGGATTAATTTTGTGACCAATTTCTATCTGGCATTAATAACTTAAATAAAAGCTTACAGACTAATAAGCTAATAAGTGTAATCAATGCTATTTTGTAGTGATATGAATACATGGTGTGCCCTGAGATTTTGTATTGATTTCTGGTACACCTTGACCACAAAATGTTGACAGTTTTAACCACTCTTCTATATGACCCTCATATGCAAAAGAGACCATCAGCTAGAAGACTGACTACTTATGTTTCGTTATAGTTATTCTTACTGCTGTCACCATGTCAGATAATTAACTTTTCTATGTAATGTTGTGAAAATGCTGTGCTTATGGTCCGATTAGGTTAAGGCACACAAAACACTTGATTGTGGTTTCAAAATTAAAATGTCTTTGCTTAAAGGTGTAATATGTAAGAATTAGCCACCTGGCAAATTCATACACCCAACATATAGGAGGCAGCAAAACATCTGAGTAACTGCTAACTGCTGCTAGCTATACCCATTGTTAGCTGATTAGCTCTGTTAATTGTACAGCCCACCTCCAGATGTCTTAGCTATAGGCTAATAGCTAATACACAAAGTACAAGGTGGTATAAGCAGAAGTGTAGATGTCTCTGCAACATAGTAAAAGATGTCCCTGACATAATGTCTGAACTGTACTGTACTTTATTACTTCGTATTCTGTTAATGATTTTGAACGTTTCATACTTAAATGCAGATACATGCAGTCGCTAATTGCAGTCACTGACTTGGCATATATATATAGATAGATAGATAGATAGATAGATAGATAGATAGATAGATAGATAGATAGATAGATAGATAGATAGTCCAATATATGAAGGTCCCACAGTGTATTCTGGGCCAAAGCTTGATGAAGTTGTAAAATGGTTATGCATACATAATAATAATCCCTTCAGGCTCAGGTGTGTTTGAAATAGTTTTCTCTGTATGGTGGTAATTGCAAAATAAAGATGCATATTTGGTAAAGCTGTTCAGTGTTAGATTTAGCTGAGGTCACCAAGGTTTCTCAGCTGATGAGCTGTTGGGCTGGAGGTATGAACTAAAGTTCCCTCATGTGGCTGGGGAAGCCAAAAGGTTAGAGCCAACTAGCTTATGATTGATTGAGCTAAGGCATCCTGTTCCTATGTTCCAAAGGAAAAAAAGGCAAACGAAGAGACGATAGTACAGTACTGACGTTCTGTATGTTATCAGCAGGGTCCCTACTCTTCCAAAGTTGTTTAATGAGCCACTACTTGGTGTGTTTCAGTGCTGCATCTGTACACTCTTATCCTCTTTTTCCACCAGGCCCGTAACATAGTTACTGCTTAGGTACTGACAGGAATGGAGGTCAGTGTTTTTTGTCTGCCATATATCTGTTGACCTTGCACATGTTGTCTACTGCAGTGAGGACCTTGGTCCTCTGGTCGTGGGATTTCTTGCTGTTAAGATGTGGGAAATGTTTTAAATTTAGATATTTTTTTCTTCTGAGAATGTTTAGTTTGCTTTACAGGAAGCAGTTTGCAGTGTGATACCAAAAGCAGACTCCTTTGCATCTTATATTTTGCTATCAGTGTGACATTAATCCAAATTTCGCATTGCTTTGAATGTCGCTCCAATCCTCTACTGAACAGTGCAAACTATCATGTTATCAGAGAAGTGGACCAAGAGATCATGAGCAGGCTTGCCCCCTTGTTTTCAGGCAAACACAGATGGAGAGACCACAATATGTGTCCCACAGCTATTGTCTGCATCCCCACAGCTTGTAGCCGTGCTCTGGGACATGGTAGATAGTAACCACATCTGCACTCGTCTACAGCCCTTGGGTCTTGTTAGTAGGACAGCCAGGCTGACAGCAACACTGGTCACTGGTTATTTCAGTAAGAAAAAGTGCCGAGGGGATTTCTGGTAATATTCAACATGACATTTTGATGACAAAATGTACAGTCCTTGTGAGCTACTGAGCCACTTTCTAACAAGGAGTCATTTTGATAGGCCTCATGAATTATATCCAAGGCTTTATTGATGTGAAAAACAAACAAAATCATTATTGATCTGCAAAATGTGTTAATGACACATGTTTGGGTGACCACATTGTGAAAAAACCTCTGTCTGTATTAATTATGATCACAAAATTATTGAAAAAAGGTTCAGTTACTCCGTTAGGCGAATTACTCAATTTCCAAAGCAATAACATCTGCAGTTATACATGATAGTAGGCCCTGTAGCACCACATTATGTAATAATGCCCCATTATGTAATAATGTAATACATTTCACTTTTTTTTTATCAAGAACATGTAACAATTAATAAACCACCAAAATGGATGTCTTAATTAGAAAAAAAATTATACCATCAGAACGACACTGACTTTAAGCATACCAGCATGAATCATAAATATGAATTAATTTTAAAAGCTAGTAGGATGTTTCATTGGTCAAACCTAAATCAAGTATAACTGAATTTATAGAGAATGTGTTTGAAAGCTCATAGAGACAAAAACTGCACTGTTTTTTGATCAATCTGGCTCATTTATAGTAGAAATGTGTCTGCCCATCCCCCGAAGCCGTATACCAAATTTAGTGTTGATAGTCAATCTTTCAAAAGTTCTATTGATTTTACTGTTTTTCACATTATGCTAATTAGCTTCATGGTCTAAGAGGCTTTTTTGTAGAGCACATGGAGCTGGACTTGTGTGTCAAATTTCAAGCCAATCAGACTTACGGTGTGAGGGGCGTGGCCTTACCAAAAACGCATTTTCATGCCTTAGTTAGAGCGCCACTGTGTGGCTGACTGGGCTCATATTTTAATAAAAGTTGATGCACATCATTTCCAATCATTGGGCCAAGTTTCAAGTTTCTGGCCCATTCCAGCTCACGGGAATTTGAGCTCAAGCGGCAGACAACAAATAAAAATAATAAACCGGCACAATTCCAGAAGGGTTCTACCCCTTTGGGGTTAGAACCCTAAAAACAGTGGAGCGATCAGAGTTCTCTCTGTCAGGCAGAGGTGAGAGAGTTATTGTGTAATGAAATGGCTTGTGGCAGGAAAGATTTCCTGTATCTGTTATTACGACAGCGAAGCTGAAGCAACCTTCCGGAGAAGGTGCTCCACTGTTTTTCAGTGTCCTCCTCTCCACCACAGCCTCCAGAGTGTCCTGTTTGCAGCCAATCACAGAGCCAGCCTTCCTGATCAGTTTGTTGAGTCTGTTGGAGTCACTGGCTCCGATGCTGCTTCCCCAACAGACCACAGCAAAGAAAAGTACACTGGCCACCACAGAATGATAAAAGATCTCCAACATCTTGCCGCACACGTTGAAGGAGCTCAGCTTCCTCAGGAAGTAGATTATTAAGTTATATATATAAAGTTAGTGTGAACATTATTAAATAAATTATCTGGAAAGCCTCTAGACAGTATGCACAGTTGCATTTCATTCAGTTACTGATGACTCATGACAATAATATCAGTGATTTTTCAAGTTTACAAGGTCAGTTCACTATCTTAAAAAATACAAAAACAAAACACAAGGTTTTAAAAAAAACATTAACAAGTTTGTGTCCTTTGTGCTTCATCTATTTTAGAGAAAAATGTGTAATGTGTTGATGATGACTTGTGGAGTCTGGTGAATGAAGCCTGTCTGTAGTCTAGTGGTACAGCAGCAGATATTTCTGTATCTGCTGTCAGATGGCAGCAGTGCAAACAGACTGTGGCATCTCTGGTTTTAATCACCTGCTTTAATGCCCTCCTGTCCTATAGGTCATGATTAATCATGGCAGTTTGTGATGTTTCCAGTCAGGATGCTTTCTATCACTCCCCTGCAAAAGTTGACCAGGATCTGGCCCTGGCATTTAGCCTTCTTAAGTTTTTTTTTGGACCAGGGTGGTGAGTTGAAGTTAGACCTACCAGATGTCGTCAGTTGCTATAGAGATATGTGTATCTATAGCAACTGAGCCACAAATGGTCATTTCCAGTTCCGTCTGATGTGTCCCTGGACTGTTGGCATCACAGACCTCATTTGTCCAAACCTTAACCCTCTGCTGGCCAGTGCAGAAGGTACCAGTTTATAACAGTTATTTTTGAAAGCTGATGGGGAAAAGAACAGAACTGAGCATTTCTAACTGCACTTGCTTCCCCACAGCAGCAAGCTGCTGCAGGAGAGTGTTGATGAGTTGTGTTGACTTAACAAAAGCAATCCGGCTAAGCTAGCTGTTGTTTGATGCCTCGAATGATATGCTGGACCCTATTTGTACTGTTGCTAAAGTTTGGTGCTGTTCTGAGCATTATTTGTGGCTTTTCGACAGCAATTTCTTGTTGGAGGCAAAGACTGCAGTGTATTGTTCTTGTGCGGCCTTTTCTGAGGTTGCTAAAACTATGTAAGCTAGCGGTCTGCAAACTTGATCTCTTGAGGGGGTGTTTTACTCGGTGTCACGGTGTGTTAGACCATGGATTAAAATTACACCGGAATATCCCTTTAAGCCTGAGCGGAGCCCAATTATTTTGTGTTGTTTAAAAAGGATAGCTTATGAACGATTCTGATTGGTAATGTTTATTCTGTACTGCTACGTGCAGAACGTTTTTTATCCTGGACTTAGTTTGGCTCCATACCATACAGTCTTGGATGATGAGCCTGTCCCAGCGAGTGACATTCCATAAAAGGAACATATGGATGCAGTGTGTCCAGCTGTTTTGGTTCCCTTCCTGCGGAGTGACTGAACTGATTTTTTATATTGGATTCCAGATAAGTAACACTTAAAACATTTCTGCTTTATAGTGGAGCTGTTAAGCTCAATAATCTTGCTTTTTATGAAAGAAGCATGAAACTTTCAAGGTTTGTTCATCAGGACCTAAGCTTTAATTAAAGATGTGGAGGCATTTTCAGTTTGACCCCCGAGGTCAGCTAGAGATCATTGACTTCTGTAATATGTCATTTTCATGCATACAATTGTAAATGTGTGTCTCTTAGGATCTAAATGTGATAGAAATGTAAACCATTAAATCATTTTTATTGAGATAAGGCCTCATTTGCATATTTAAACATTAAAATACAAAAAACTTGCAATAAATTTTTTTCTGACTTAACATGCGTAATCAACTGAGAAAGTCTCATGGTGATATCTATTAATATTTTTTTATACCCTATTTACCTATAGTGTCTTGCTTTAAACCTCTCACATTCCTAGTAACCTTCGCTGCACTTAATGATGTTGACCTCTTAGAGTGCTATCAATGGCAAAAATGAGTTCCTCATGCCCAGAAGCTTGGAAATACATATTTAGTTGACATTTCTATCACATTTAGATCCTAAGATACACACATTTACAATTTTGTGCATGAAAATGACATATTACAGAGGTCAATGACCTCTAGCTGACTTCAGGGGTCAAATTGAAAATGCCTCCACATCTTAAATAAAAGCTTAAGTCAAAAAGAAAAAACCCTGAAAGTTTCATGCTTCTTTCACAAAAAGCAAGATTGTCCATATTTTAAGAGCATAACAGCCCCACTATTAGTATCTAGGTAGTTGGACTGTTTCCAAGGTAAAATCAGTCTAGATGGGTAGGGACGTGTAGGTGGGCAGTCTGGGCTTCGGTTAGATCAGCAGGCAGGCAGGCGGGCAATGGAGTAACAAGCAACAAGGTTTTCTGCAGGGTGAACCAAACAGGAGGAGCGTTAGCCTAACAGGCAAAAAAACAGGACGTGTAATTGTAGAACTTGTGAACCAGACTTATGGCACAATGTGATCACCGTGTGTTACGGAACAATCTGGCCCCAGAGTTGTAGGGAGACCAGGGTTATGTAGTCGGCAGGTGATGAGTAGATGAGGGGCAGGTGGGCCACTCCGCTGTTGTAGCCACACCTCCAGCAGGTGAGGGAGAAAAGAGAGGGGGGAAGAAGGTGGACAGGAGAAACAAGGAGAACAATACACAAACCGGCTGTCACAGCAGCACCATAACATTAATTCCATAATTTGTTGGATAAAATATCAAAAAGTGCCACAGATACAAAACATCTAATCTTTTGACATAATTTTTCTGGATAAAATATTATTAAAGAAAATAGGAAATTAATCATCTTAGTGAATGCTGAATGGAAACAGACTGATGTGTTTTTGGAAGCCATGACTTTAATGAGGAGTGATTGGGAACAGCCAGTGACTGAGAGGACCCGACTAGTGAAACACAACACAGTAGAGAGGGAGGAGGCAGGCAGATTAAAAACATCAATGATCTTTTAACAGATCTTTAACAGCCTGATGAAGCAAAGCAAAATATATCAGAGAGGACAGTTGGTTGGTTGCTTCCTGTCTTGTATGTAGATAGACAATTCTATCCCCTTCCAAAATACTCTTCTTACAGTCACTGCCTTCCAGGACTGCTGATTTTATTTCACTGTAGAAGCCTGGAAAACTGCTACCATTATGTGTAACTGAAAAGCAAGAAAACATACATTTTCATCATAAGAGTGATTGCATTTTTAAATTTTGGTTGCACATTGTCTCCACATTTCAATTTGGAAATTAAGTGATAGTCATAATTTATGATTTCTATAGTTACCACTGCCAAGGGCTAATGTTTGCATCTGTAACCCACACCCAGTGTCGTGATGTGCTGATCACTGAAAGTAGTCTTAAGATTTTGAAAAGTGTCACCCACTGGCACCAATATTATTTTGGTTGTATTTATGTGCTATGGCAACGGCGGGCATGAAGATGCAGCAACAGTTCCTGAAACAGATAATGCCCATGGGAGAAATACTATTGGTCGAGATGAAAGCAGCCCACAGAGACCTGTCTCCACGTCATCTCGGTTCAAGCTGTTGCATTTGACAGGCAGACCGCGTTCTGAATCGATAGAGCACAGGACTACAGCTGGAAGAGGAGCAGTGGACTCTGTGTTTATAACATTGATGTTTGGTGCCAGTGTTGTGGGTAACACGTTACAAAGTAACGCGTTAGAGAACTCTGATTACTTTTTTCGTGTAACGTAATGCGTTACACTGCATGAAAAGTGGGATTTTCGGTCCCCTAAACACCCGGAAATCTCCCTAATTTTCGGCAGTTAACGTCAATTTACAGGCTGTGAACGTGGCGTTTGTCTGTGCCGAAAATTGTCGGAAACGAACCATGACGTCAGCGGAGCTCCCGGAGGTGCGAACGCCTCTAATTTGCATATGAATAGCAGCGAAACCACGCCTGGCCAGAGAATGTGTGGGCTGGCTTGAATATCCTCACTCAGTATTGGATGAAACCACTACTCATAAACAAGCAAAATCACTCGTGATTGGTCACCCTGGGTCATTATAAATGTAGACCCCGGTGGGAATATATATATATACACACACGATTTATTCATTCATTTATATTTATGATATCATCAATGACATGAATGAATTTACTGAGGAAAGGAACATTTGCCAGGAAGGAATTGTTTATTCAAAGAGTTTTATTAGCACAAATACAATCACACAGCATGTACAAAGCATAATCTGCCCACACAACAAACGGGAAGCTCACAAGAGGCCCAAATCCTGCAGCACCGCGAAGTGTCTGTTTTTGCAGACGTCTGTGGTGCGCTGCTACTTCGGAATCGCCTCTCATGTGAGAGCAGTGTGGCGCAGAGCTCGGTGAGCTCCCGGCTGCGAAAGGACGGAGGTCGCACAATTCATTCAGACACCTGCCATCTTGTGCCGTCTTCCTCCTCAGACATCAGGTCCATGGCGGCGCACTTCCAAAGGTCCACCTCATCCTCAGCTAGCACTCTGGCTCGCCTCCAGCAGCTGTAAAAACAATAAGTAAGATGATCAGTACTGCGCAATGCACTGCGTATGGACACAACACATCTATTATTTTATAGAATAATAGTCACATTGACCAAAAACGGATCTAATCTAATAAATCTTACCCTCTTTGTCCTCGATCGACTCTGAGCTGAACTCCTCACAGCGTCCGCCTGCGATGCAAGATGTGGTTGTTTGTTGTCCTGCGTACTGTCTCGTAATGTCTTACAGGCAGCTGGAAAACAATTAAAAAGACTGGTATTAATAAAGAAACGTAAGTCACAGTAAAATTAAACGAGGGAGAAAACAGTAACAGTTACTTACACACAATGGCGTCATTATCAGCATTGTGTAAATCTGGACTTGCAGACGTGTCTCTGAGCTAACAGGAGGTCGAGGCCTTGTTATGAGGCGAGGTTAGTCTGTGAAAACAAAATGCTTGCAGCGATAAACCTCCGTGTCCCTCTGTGGCAGCGAAGCTCTGTCCGTCGGCAACATTCTTCGTGGCGACCCGGCAAAGCTCCTCCCGTCCGCGCAGACGTCCTCTCGACAATGGCCGGGCCGCTAGCCTAGCTCCTGCTAGCTAGCTTAGCTCCTGCTAGCTAGCTTAGCCGAACTTGCTTCGTGTCCATTAAAACACAAACACTTAGACTGCGATGGAGAGTCCAACTCACACACTCACAGCACGTCGTCTGACAACAGTTCACAGTCTGTTAGTGATAAAACACGACACTGACGACACACTGTCCACTGTCACCTGCTCGACGCCATTAACTCTCCGCTCCTTCTTCCTCGTCACTCACGCTCCGGTCTACCCGGAAGTGTAAAAACTCTTACAGGTCATGAACTCTCACACGCAATAAGAATTACTTTTCAACTGCTTTTAAAACATTCAGAACCCATGAAATTATAGAAATACTTTTTTTTTTTTTTTTTTTTACATTTTAATATCTTGGTTATCTCAAAATATTTTATGCAAATTTAACTCCTTCACAACTGGCGTTTTATCTTTAACTTGTTCCCAGGAGAGAGAGAGAGAGAGAGAGAGAAAAGAATAAATAATTTTTTTTACATAACATTGGCCATTGCTAATGACATACACAGTAATTAATCTAGCATACTTTCATTAAATAAATCCATTCAAGCTAAAATATAAGGGTCTATAATTAGGCTATACTGATCTATTTATGATCTATTTATACCAGAGATTTTCTTAAAATGAAGTTAACACCTTTTAGAAAAAGATCACCTGGGGTAAAACTCCCCCTGCAACCCTGATTTGCATTTGTATAGCTCACAGCATTTTCATTTACATGTTAAAGCCTCCCCTAGAATCAGGGGGAGGGGGGTCATGGGGGGACAACTCCAAGCAAGGCCCACGTCAGTTTCCGACAATTCACGGCAGTTTTCGGTGTTGCCTGCAAATTGCCGCAAACCTGAAATTCCACGTCAATCTACAGTGCCACATACTGACGAAAATCCCACTTTTCATGCAGTGTTAGTTTCGTGCGTCAAGCAATCAGTAACTTCGTTATTTTTTTCAACAAGTAATCCATTATTTTAAGAATTTCTCCGGATAAGGAAAGGAAAATCCCGACTGCAGCCTGCTTTTTGTCAGACAGTACTGTGCAACCTGCGGATGTGTCAGTGGAGGCGCAGCACTGTGATGCGTCTGTGCCCTGCTGCTGACCTACGTCACCTGTGTGTGTGTGTGTGTGTGTGTGTGAGTGTTTTCGAACCCCCAGCAAGATGGCAGAGAGGACAGCTTTTGCATCGTGGAAGTACGCACATTATTTTCAATTCGCCAGCGAAAAGGACAAGAACAACATAACGGTAAAATGCACACTCTGCGTTGGTGTAAAGCTTCTGTTGACCGCAAAAAAATTCCACTTCAAATTTAAAAAAACAAAAAAGGCTAGATGACTGACGTTATTCATCATTGTCACGACTTCTCGGTGCATTTAAGGGAGGCTGTGTGTGTGTCAGTTAAGTTGCAGCATGTGCGAGGCGCTGCAAACGGCTTTTAATTTTTGGTAATGCATGAGTAGTCTAACGCGTTACTTTTATTCATAGGTAACGCTGTAACGTAACTGATTGCTTTTAATTGATGGTAACATTGTAACCTAATTAACTACTTTCCAAAGTAACTATACCCAACACTGTTTGGTGCTCACACAAAGTTAATAGCAAGTGTTTCCCAGATGTTGAAATTTTGACATGAAGATGCCGACCACATTATCATCACCATGCTGTTGCTGCTGCTTAAATTCACCCTTAGGCAGATTCAAAAGATGCACCACATGTTTATGTATATTTCTATATTAATATCTGTCTATATGTTCTGTAAATTGTGTAGTATTAAGTTTTGTTTTTTTTTTTCATTATGCAATGAAAAAAGCGAGTTTTCCTGGTGTTGTTGGAGACTTTTGGAGACTGAAAGTGAAAGCATGTATCGTTCTTAAACTTCTCAGCGAGCAGCGGGTGCTGCCGTGGGCCCCTCCTCTGTCCCAATGCACTTACAGGTGGCCCAGTCCTTGTGCAGCAGTCCCTCTCCCAGCTTCAGTCAGAGCAGGAGATGTTCAGCCCTCCGCATCCATACTACGAATCGCACATGCATGAAATCGCCGCTGGCTGATTCATATGTAAATTTTCAATAATATTCAATAACTTCACTATTATTCAGTGTAGTGTCATCAAAATCCCTGCACACATCAATGTGCTTTGCCATAATTTGGGGGGATTTCTATTGGGAGAAATATTCAGTACCTTCACTAATAGTCAGTGTAGTGTCACAAAGAATCACCTAACCCGAACCCTACTTTAAGAGAAAACATTTTCTAATGTAACATGAACTTAATATTGGTATTAAAAAAATGTTTAAACAGGAATATATTTATTCATTAAAAAAACACACAAAGGGCACTTTTTAATACGAGGCAAAAAGGGTAGGGGCTCAATCACCCCTTGGGCCTTATGTGTGCACGTGCCTGCTGCTGATGAAACTATCTGACATGGCTCAGACACAAAAGCTAATTACTAGTTTTATGACTTCCTTCTTCACCTTATAGGCACAATTTAAAAGATCTACAGTGCATGGTCCGAAGATCATGGCCCCCAGGTAGGGCATGTCCCATTCCCTTTTGCTAGTTAAAGGGCGGATAATCTGCCTGACTAGAGCAAAGTAAGGTCATATTCAGCAGCACTTGTTTTCACCGGGGGACAAGTTTGTGGTCCTTGGCATTTTGCCTTTCATTTCAATGTCCATGTTAACAGGTTATTGCTGCCAAGCTGCAAGTGCGAGTCGGGCTTCTCATGCACATGTCAAGTGAGGGTGCAGTATTGCTTTATCTGGAGATTTAGAGTGAAAGGTCCCATATTATACTGTTTTTCATCAATTTCACACAGATGTCAGAAGTCCAACAACTCTGTATTCGATATGTATTGCGCCAAACACATCTGTGGTCCTGAACTCCAGCTGTCTAAAAGTCGCTCTGCTGAGCTCTGTTCACAGCAGCCTGTTTCTGTGCCTGCACCTTTAAATGCTAATGAGCTCCGTCTGTCAACGTCTACTTGGGGGGCCTTGCCTGCTACGTCACTCTCAGGGAAAGGAAGCCCCTTATGCTAATGGTAGCATGCGCTAATGTTTATGGTGGATGTAACACTATGGCTCGCGGAGATTTTTTCGTTCAACCGAACCAGTTTGACCCAGAAGGAGAGGCTCCGGAAGAAGTACAGACTTTGCGTGGCTGCAGCAGGACGTTTCAGAATGGTTAGTGTGTCTTAATAATGTTAGTTTATTTGTATGTGTTGTATGGTGTACGGCAGTTACTACCGTGTAGCTAATGGCTAACAGCTAGCGAAAGCCATGTTTGTCTCCAACACAGTCTCCAAACTCTTGGACACTGTTCACATCGTCTCTGTCTCCAGTCTGCACATGTTTCCAGACTTTCTATTGTGAAAACCAAGCTCCATCGTAATATTATTAACATCAAACTTGCTTCAAATGCCATTGCATAGCGGACCGAAGTGGAGCTAACTAGTTAGCCAGTTTCCAGCTGACTTCACCATACTCGTCCTGTAAATACTATCAAACCGCGGTGACACTTATCAGTGGCTTAGGTGCAGTAGCTGGGTCCGGTATGGTTGAGACTGATCCTTTTACGAGGGTCAGTGTCGAGGCAAAGCCAGCTTTGTACTGACCCTCGTTACTGAAGCAGTCTGATGTGAAGTGGTTAGCACACACATACAAGCTAACACGAACCGCAGCTGTCACGTTGTCGTTAAAAATGAAACACAACCACGGTCTCTTCTGTTGTTCTGTAGCTGGGACAGAATATAGGCACTTATGTTGATTTATACAACAACAACAGAGCAATTGTGTGTCTAGCTCTGAGCGACAACGTTGCGAAACACTGCTGTCTCTCCGCTGGACACACCAAACTTCACCTCGGGGATGAACGCCCCCCTCTCTGATATCTCCTATCTCAGCGCGGAGGAGGCTGGCCTATGATAATGACTCCTTTCATTACGTAACGAAAGGAGCAGAATCTGAACAGCCTGTAGGAGCGCTGTTTTACCAGTGGGTGGGCTGCAGAGACCATGCAGGACTCGCTTGTTTTCCTCATTCTGGGAGTTGGCAGGCTCAGGGAGGACCAGCTTATATATGTAGAGACCAGAGAAAATGTGTTTTTTATGATATGGGACCTTTAAAGGTAGGTTAACATTAAAGGTTAAAGCAACAGGAGACTCCATGAGAGGCACCATTACCTTGATTAAAATGGTGGATTTTCTTGTTTGAAAAATTTGGGATGATGTAAGTCCACAACCTGACCTGTTGTATAACAACGGTCTAGTAGTTTTAAGAGATTTTAATGTACCAATCTTATATATTCTATCTTTAAGTAATGGATCCGAATACTTCTCCCAACACTGAAAAACAGGAGGTGGAGATTTCTGCTGGATTTAGGCCTGTGGACTCTTGCTGGATGAGAAGAGTTTCTTTTTCAGCTAATTAGATTTAATATGAAGAGTTTCTCAAGCATGGCCTCTGGCCACCCTCTGTGCAGTCATATGCTTTTTGGCCCAGCTCAGGCTTAGATGTCTAAATCACTTTAATTGGAACACTAATTTGTGACTCTCACAGCTGTCTTCTTCCAGACAAATGGTACATTGGCCTTGGTTCAGTATCTCATGCCGGTATAATCACTCCAAAGTGATGGCAAAAAAGTACAGGGTACAATTCAAGTCTTGGATGACGATATATTCAGTTTGGTAGTGGACTACTTGTGAGCGCACCATCTGCAACTGATGCCGAAAGTTTCGCCAAGGGGCTTTCATTGGCGAGTGCTTTATTGCTGAGGCTGTATTCCCGTCTTGTTAATTCCACAGTGGATGCAGGGATATGGCTTTACACTCTGAGCCAGACAGATGCTAGCAGCTCCCTGTCATTCCCTACGGTGATGCTGTGTATACAGATGGGCTTTCTCCACCACACCTCTGCTGCACTGTCAGCTGCACTGATAGCTCCACCACATCTGACATATTATTCATCTCTGGAACGCTGCGAGTTGAAGAAAAGCTGCTCACAAACCCAGTGCATTTTCTTCAGAAAGCATAAAGACCTGGCAGTTGGCATGCATCAGCCCAGGAAGCCAAACATTGGTATTATTACCACACTGACTACACAGAGCTTATTCAAGGGCTCAGTCCTCAAACAGGCTTGTTGCACCTTTAGTGTATGATTCATAATCTGACATAATGAGGACCAGGCAGTTTGATCAAGAAGTCAGTTCTGTAATGACCCAGTGCATTGTAATACTAGTTTTACAACTCGAAAAAAAGTTTGTACGTTAAGACAGGTATCATACCTGTCTTAACGTACAAACTTGTTTTTTGTAGTGGAAAACATAATCACTACATAATTGGAAAACACAGTAATCATGGTTACAGTCGACAACAGTTTATATGGATCAAATTGGGGCACAAACATTCCAACAGGCACACTTAAAAAAATGTAATTAAATTCTGTCAGTGCTGCTGACATGTTTCCTAGATCAGGCTCTTGGTTGCGGGTCCTCAGAGGAGGGAAATTGGTACGACACATATCAGTGCACAGAGTCAAGTGCCTGATCTAGGCTGTCCCCCTGTGTCACACACCCCTGTGTGCCTGGGTAGTCCCACTGTACAACCAGAGAGAGGGAGATGTAAGCCATGATGAATTTACTGTTGAATCACACCACAAAAAAGTGTGTCATTTCCGTATTGTATGCTCAGCGGTTGTTTTGTGTCGATGTTATTGCACTAACACAAAACAATCACTGAGCATACAATAAGGAAATAACACACTTGTCTTGTTTGTGATGTGATTGTTGGTTTTCCCAGTTGGTTTGTAATAATAAACGAAAATGTGTGAAACTGCGGACTCCTGAAAAAGAAAATACAAATTCTTTTTTTTTTTTTTTTTTTGCGAATGGAAAATATTTAAGAAACCACCAGCTCTCAAGTCATAGACACAGGATAGAACATAATTTAGATCAGTCTTAGAAAATGCATTATCAGAAAAACTACCACCAGTGCTGTGGTGTGATTTTACCGAGCCTCATCTGCTGCCTCCTGTCTCTCAGGTAGTTTGCGATCCACTGACAGGTGAGCTGAGTGAGATTTGATTCCAGGACTTTTTGGATGAAGAAACTGAATGCTGAGCTGTAGTCCACAAACAGGATCCTTGCATAAGTCCCTGGAGAATCAAGGTGTTAGAGAAGGTAGTGCCTGGGGACAGGTGATGCAGGTGGTGATGGCTGTTAAATGTCAGAGATACAGCACAGCATTGAGGCCTCCATCTGTGGCGCCATCAGACTTGCATATTTCAGATCAGAATGTCTGCTCTTCAGCATCCACTTTTGTAATATATCTTAGAGTTGTTTACATATATATATATATATATATATATATATATATATATATATATATATATATATATATATATATATATATATATATATATACATATATATATATATATATATATATTAGAATAAAGACAGAGGTGAGGGGTTTAAGGGTAAATAGAAGTCAGTTTGATACTTTGATTTGGAGTCATGGTTCAGATTGAGGAATGTCATTTACTGATGCTGTCTCACCCCTGAGAATGAAATGCCAATATTCTATTGATATTTCTTACGAGACTGGAGCAATATCAGGAAAACAATACCACAAAGAGTACAACATCAGCTATAGGGCTATAAAACTCAATCACAGCAAAGAGTACATTTACCATTGCCACAGTATCAGCAGAGTAAGCTTGTCAGAAAAGAAGTGCACTTGATGACTCACAGTCATCACCTTTATTGTGCAAGACATACAGATGTCGAGGTAACAGTTTACAGACAGTGACTCTCATTTGCTGCACAGCTGAGAGAAAAGTAGCTATTCATAGTCTCCACCACATAGCAACTAAACCAGTGACTGTGCGATTGGAAAGAAACTAACAGTGGGGAAAACAACAGCTGCTCCTCATCTGGTCACCAACCCTGTGCCCAGCTGTAAATCCTTGAAACTGTATATAGGCCCAATTGCTTGCCCAAACTCAGGGTGCATGTACGCATGACTTTTCAAATGCCTTTTGAATTGTTGCCACGCCCAATGCAGCAATAATTGCAGTTAATAGTTGAAAAATAATCTCGGAGGAGGTTACACACATGGTGTCGAGATCTTCATGCTGAAACAAAGGTGGAAAACCAGCTTCTTCTGGCCCCAATAAATAATAGGTATAGAGTTTTTATTGCATTTCATGATTGTGTTTTTAGCGCGTTTTTCTTTGTAACTGTACACTGTAAGCCATGCCTGCAGTACAGCCGGCATTGTTTAAAACTGCGACCAGCTGATTGCCCTGAGGCCTCCAACCCTCTTAGCTGGAGAGAGACCCACAGTACTGGAGGAGCTAAGGAAGAGATAGTGAGGTTGCAGAGCAGGTGTTAAACCGAGAAAGAAAGTAGCAAGTTTAAACCCTGCATCCATGCAGTTATTAAGGGAAATGTAAGTTCCCTGGCTGATAAGATGAACAAACCTAGGGAGTACAGGGAGTACTGGGTTTCACGGAAATGTGGCTACATGAGCAGATACCAGACTCCCAACGCCTCCATCCCAGGCTTCCACACGGTCTGAGCTAACAGAGACACCACTGTGAGCAGCAACAAAAAAGGAGGGGGACTTGCCGTGCGTGTAAACAACAGGTGGTGTCATCCCAGGCCCATCTCTCCGAAAGAGCACGTCTGCTGCCAGGACATCGAGCTCACCGCCATCAGACTTCAGACGAAATACCCTGGAGCCTTAATCATCATCACAGGTGACTTCAACCATTTCTCTCTCTCATCCACACTCCCAATGTTTTGCCATTTTGTACACATAAATGTGCTTTTGACACAGTTTTTCTACGTGTTTATAGATTTGCTATGTGCTAATTTGATTAAACAAGTTCATTTACCTATGTTATTTGTAAGAAACGGACAACATTAAATTCTCTCTAGATCTGCTTTATGCAAATGTAACAGCTCCCCTGTATGTAGTCCATTGGGTTCTGCATGGACAACTCCATCCCCATTAAAGAGGTCCACTGCTGCCCCAACAATAAACCCTGGGTTACCAGCGACCTAAAGGCCCTACTCAATGAGAAAAAGAGGGCCTTTAGGTCAGGGGACTGAGCAGAGCTTAAGCGTGTTCACAGAGAACTCAAACACAGAGACACATCAGAGAGAGCAAGGAACACGTTGGGATAAAAGTAGAATATCTACTGGAGCATAACATCACCAAGGATGTATGAAGTGGGATGAGAGAGACAACCCTAACCCCTCCAAAGGGGAAGGTGGAGGAGCAGCTGAGGGAAATGACCAACAAGTTCAACCACTTTTTCTATAGAAAGAAAAATGCTTTAACATCGGTTTTGACTTAATTGGGACTGAAAAGGGTGTGTATTCTATGTCAACTCAAGGGCTTGTGTCAAGGATCAGAAATATTTGCCTGAGACTGGCAAATCATTAAGAAAGATATCTAGCCCAGCAGGCTGCAATGAGCAGCAACACATCGCAAACTATGTACACACAGGGCACATTAACAGGAAACTGTTTCCTTCCTCCCTGCACACTAAGAATGAGGCAGTATTGACTGAGGAGCAGGGAGTGTGCTCCAACAAAGGACAAAACATTGATGTAGCTTACAGCTGAATGAGCACGACAATACACAAACTTTAGACACATTCATACTCTTCACCGTTAGTGGCATTCAGTTCAGCTACTCTGTTATAGCTAATAGACACTATTGAAACAAGTTCTTGACTCACATGGCAAAGTTTGTCAGCAGCACACTGTCCGTATGAGTTGAGACTTAACAAGTAGTGGTGAAGGAAGAAGTCAGTGCACTGAGGACAATGAAGAACAACAGGAAGGAGCAGCCTGGCAGCCTGTCTGTCTGTTTCTGTATCTTTCTACACTGGATGTGGTAGATAATCAGTTGAGGTGAGTGGGCAGGCAGCTCGGCAGGCTCTCACTGTGAATCCTAATGTGCATCAGTGTCACTGTCTGCAAGGCCTGCTTCCCACAGCTATAGAATTCAATAACACAGGGTGAGTCTCTACCAGTTCATTTTTGAAAACTGCTCAGACAGGTGTGCTTTGGGCTGGTAAGTATTCATGGATGAATTTACCTTGTGGGTGGACCTGGGGCAAAAGTGAGTTTCCTAGCTTCTATTAGTGTTATGGTTGAGATTAGATTTTAGGACCCAAATGCAGACAAAGGAGACAGGAAGTAGTGACGTGAAGATTTACTCTACAAACTGTGCTGGAGGGAGATGTGGACGAGATGACGGGGGTTGCAGGTAGGCAGGCAGAAAGATAAGGAGGGTTGAGTGGAGCCGGCGTGGACTAACCCAGGTGAACAGATGAACAGAAGGCAGAGAAGAATGGCGCTGAAGATCATGTATAGGACTGAACGATCTAGCGCCAAAGTGGTGGAGAGACCAGGTAGATAAAGGCAGTGGATGAGTTGATCCTTCTCAGGTGTGCCACTCTTCTGCTGCAGCAGCTGCTTGTTGGGAATTGATAGAGAATATTAATTGATTATTATCTATTAATTAAATAAATATTATTTACTATGGTTCATTAATAAACACAGGGCACCATCCTGAAGTCAGGGATACATAATCAAATGATATGCTTCTAGTCTCCAAGCCTGACGTTTATCAAATACTGTTAATATTATAAAAAATATCAATAATAAGATGAGATAGAAGGTGTAAATCCGAGCACTGACCATCTCAATTAAGGCTTTCTCCAAATCACAAATGATTAACATCAAAAAACAACATTTGCTTTTTACAACTAGCACTACAAAAACATACAAAACAACACAATCTGTGTGTGTATGTGTGTGTGTGTGTGACAGGGAGTCCTTTGTAAAGTCTACAAAGATGTAGTTTTGTAATACGGCAAACGTGACTTTCCAAGCCATGTTGGACTACGAAATTGATGGGCGTGACTTGGGAAATCATGTCTAAGAGACTACAGGAAACGCAGAACGTGACTTGTCGAAATTATGTAAGAACTATGCTGAATCATATACCTGGAATTCAAAAATGGCGACAGTGAGTGCGTCGACCAAAGTGATCACTACACGAATGCGTGTAAGTTGAAGAAAGACCCTGGTTACGTTATTGTTGGCTTCGTGTGCACTTGGAATGCACGTGAGGTGAATTTGGAGAGAATACCCACAGTTCCAAAAAAGGTAGTCGTGCTACAGAGAGGCATCCACCCCTGAAGTCAATAGGAGGGAATATCACTAGACACATGTTTCATCATGTGACACATGTTATAGCAGGGTTGTTACCTATCAGTCTCGAACAAATCACTCATAAGATTATGTGTGTATATAACCTCGAATATATGTATGAAAGTGTGTGTGAGTGTGTAAGTTAGTAAAAGGAGAGAAGCTCAGCGAGTGCTCAGCAGACAACAAAGAATACGTAGCGGTCGACTCTCCCTCAACCAGTGGCCGGCAAGTGAATCAAGGTTTGTTTATCGTCCACTGATTGAGCTGGAATACGACAACTATGATCACACACGGTGGCAAAACTACACAAGCTATCCACTGAGTGGATCATCATAAATGAGTTTCTAGAGAGCGTTATAACACAATTAGCATACAGTATGTTAAACCATGAATAGGACTTGGTGGTCCTTTCACCACAAATATAAGCAAAACAAAAGCATGCTATATACTATCTGTCTCTGCCCGAACAAAAGTCTGTTACTTGGGTTGTTATTTGTGACAAGGGTGTGTTTCGTCCGACTCAAAACTCAGATTTGTTTTTGATGTGAGCGCAGGGTCATCTGCAGCGTCCTGACAGCAAGTAATGGCAGGCTGCGAAAACAAAAACTGTGTCTGTCTAGTTCAGCGAGTAAGGAACTGTAGCAAAGTTGAAAAACGTTGTTCAAGGTACACCTCATGGTAAGTGCTGAATAAGACCAGAGTCTCACCCTGGCGGAGTTTTATTGCCCACGGCCACTCTAATCCAGTAGGGAACGATGAAAGTTTGGGGATGGACGGTAACTCGAATTACAGTTTGCCACATCTTTTGGGCGTTGGCTCAGTTCCTTTGTTCTTAAATTCCTCAGGTTGAGAGGGCCCTAGTAGTTAGACTTTTCTGCACTTACATCTTTGATGACAAGGAGAGTCACGGTGGTCAATTTGGTTCAGTCAACCAGCCATACCCACCTCCCAGTGAACACTGATGGACACCAGACTGAACACAGCCTCTGAGTCTGATGGAGATCTATCTGATGGGAGACACAGTACAGAGGTGATTCTCAGCAGCTCTGATCAGGACTTTGACTCCCGGGACAAGAAGAAAAGGCAGGCAGGGATAGGAGAAACATGAAGCAACAAGTTGAGAGACAGAAACACATCCCATGGACTGGGTGCATTCCAAATCGCATAGTTTTCCTTTTTCTTCAGCTTTCCTGACAAAGAACATAACGGTGCCTGCATTATGCATACAATTGGGACAGCGTGGAATTTGGAGTACAAAAAATGCTGTACTGACACAAATGTGCTTTCATCTGTTGTTGTGATGTCTGTCATTCTGTCAAATGAGCTGTCAAATGTTTGTGTATTCTCAGCCTTGTTTATATTTGCATGACACACATGACATATCTTCCGCTGTTCAGAAGATTATTGGTCAGAAAAGCTGTAAAATGTGACCTCATGTAGTAGGACACCCTAGTATTTTGAATACACTGCATTTCACATACTTTGTATTGGGACATACCAAATCTTTTCATGGCATACTAAATGGTATTATTGGTATTGGAACACAGGAAATGTATATTTTATAAAGTTAGAAGATAATAATTATTTATTCCTCATTTAGAAGTGTAAACCAATAAGGTATTGACCATCTCTCAATATGTTTACTTCTCTACCTTATTCCATTACCACTGGTTACTATGGAGGGATGCATCTTTTAAAAAAAAAAGAAAAAAAAAACACATAAAAGAATAAAAGCTCCCAGATATTGGGTTTATTTTATGTTTCATTTAAATTCAATTCAACAAAATAATTTCCCAATAGGTTGTCATTGTAGTTTTTAATAAATGCTTCCTAAAACAAAAGGAACTAATGCACTTGTCAGGGACAATTTACTGCGGCTGATTAATCCACATTAGGTGCTCTAGTGAGTATTTGGGGCAGCAGAATGGTATGTGTGGGGATGAGTCAAAATATACTACTTTGTGTGTCCATGGTAATGAAGGAACATTTCACCAAGGGCAACAGTGTGGTGCATTGCTCAGGGCTAAAGGTGTCCTGTCATAATAAAAATGTGTTTGGGACATACACAACTTACCTTGAAAGTCTGAGGGAGGGTGGGGATTTTGTATGTCTACAGTAGGCATAGCAACATAGCAAATGAACAACTAAACCGATTGTGTCTTCTCTTAATGTTATCATAGTTGTCCCTCTTTCTTCAATGCTGTGTTACTACAATCATTGGTTGGCCACACAGCATGGGACGCAATGCAAGACGCGTTACGGATGTGTGGTTAACACAAACTCTGACTGGGAGTGCAGCAATTTTTTTTTCCCCTGATGATTCTAAATTGTGAGTAACAGATACATTTTACTGTACTAGTCCAGTGAATGGCCATATATATTTAAAGAGCAAAGACAACAATATGTTAGGCTCAATTACCAACAAATATCTTTAAAGAAAAGAAATAGAGAGCGATGTGATGATGAGACATATGATGATAAATACACACAGGGGCAGGGCCTCGGGGGGGGATGGGAGGGCGGCACGCCCCCTGCCCGGGCCTCAGAGGGGCCTGGATAGGAGGTAGGACTTGAGGAAGCCGGCCCTCTACCACGGCTGAGAGGAGCTGGAGAAGACGGGCTATCCCATGAGTTGTGCCTAGAGGAGCTCGGAGTATGGGCGCAGTCTGTTTGATATTACGAATCATGTATGTTCATACAGGGCTTATATAGGTTGCCCCAGTCAGGATTGAGTCATGGTTGCTAAAAACTTTACAAGACCGACTGACTTTAGTGATGTAGTAGGTGTAAAATATTGAATAAATTTTGTGCTGCATGGCTGGCTTCATTTTCACTCTCACATTTAACTTTATGACGCGCAAATCTACAAGTGGATCGCCAGTGTTTTTTCCAAGTGTATTTTGGGTAAAACTCGTCACCAACACACTGCTGCAAGCAGGAGATGAGGAGTTACACCAAGCTGCCCGGCAGCTTAGTGAGCACTACAGTCGGGACATCGCCGCCAGCTTCCCTGGCCAGCTGCTTTGTTTTAGAACCTCTTTCAGGGACCAGATAACAAAGCAAAAGTCTGTTGCGGATCTGGCATAAATGCTCCTTGTCAACCCCCAGCAGTAACTTCAACATTCAGTGATGTTTGCACCGCCCTCCTTTTATTTTTGACTCTTCCCGTCACCGTTGCAACCTCTGAGCGCTCATTCTCCAAGTTAAAACTCATTAAAAACCACTTGAGGAGCACAGTGGGACAGGCAAGACTGAGTGGACTTGCTATGTTGTCCATAGAGAATGAGAGAGCAAAGAAAATGGACATACAGAGCATCGTGGACGAGTTCGCGGAGCGCAAGGCTCGTCGTATGCCCTTCAAATAGTGGTGTGGGCTGCTGTGCCAGTTTTACTAAACTTTATAGCTACTGATACAGGCTCTGAGTTGAAATAGTTAAAGTGGGTGTCAAAATGATGCGATCGCTATCCGTGGTGCTGAACTGCTTTGAATTTGTGTTGTCTTATTATTAGTGTTCATGTAGCCTAATGTTTTTGTTGTTCTCTTGGTTTGTTATACTTCATGTCCGCTTGATGGACTTCCAAATGACATAGTCACTCTCCGTGGTGCCGAAGCTGGTAAGCCCAGCTGTTGCGGGCATGTGTATGTTGTAAAATGATGTTATCATGAGCTTTATTATTTGGGTTTAAAGGGCCCGGTCATTTGCCCCGCCCCCGGCCCGGCTCTGATTTGTTCCGCTAGTGAATACACACACTTCATAATATTTCAGCACCAACACCACAATCTGAATATATACTGATCAGTAATTAAGTCATTGGACATGTGAAGCAAATTAACTCAAAAACGTCCTGCTACAGTTTATTATCTGGCTTGATGCAGAATTAAAACTTCTCATTGTATTTATTTATGAGAGAAGTCTGTCTGGTACAACATTGTTTACTGCTATTTAAAAGTTTTTGGATGCACTTGGTTTATTGACAGTGAGTGGCATTCAAGCAAGTGTCACAAAGCCACAAGTGTTTTTTTGGTCAGTAGAACTGAGAGATGCCAGCACACACACACACACACACACACACACACACACACACACAACCCACTTTAGATCCCTTTCCATAGCTTGAAAGCCTTGACAGCTGTGTTCCCCTCGAAACTAGGTTCACACAAATCCTGTGAAACATCAGAGCTAAAGTATAGTGGAAAATAGAAATATAGTGAACTAAATGTATTTAATTTACTGTAAATTAGATCTAAAAATGAGAAGCAAGAATGAACTAGCCAGTCAGCATGCTGCTTGCCATCATTCTTGCAACGCATGGTTGTTAAACTTCACAATCTGGCAACTGTAACTGTTGTTATATATTGATAATTGCTGAGAGTGGTCTTAAGCAGTTTGTTATATGAATCTATTTACTGAGCATCGCTAAAATGATCAGGTGAATACAATGTACAGGAAGCATTGAGTCATTATTGTCAAAGTACCCGCATTTCCTGAAGGCAACATGATTGGGGATGGCCCTGAGTCTTCTTTATTGTGCTGTCATGCAATATCCCACACCCTTTAGTTGATGCCAAGCCTCACACCAGATCAGGGCCAAAACTCTGAAACTGAAAAAATTAGATTTGAATGCAAAATAAACACAAGATCTGAATCTGAAATAATAAGACCTGAAATATAAAATGATGTTTAAATGAAAAAATAAATAATTCATTTAAAACAATATCAGAATTAAAGTTATATTTAAAATTGAATTAATTATGCTTTTGATAATGTGTAATTTAGGAACAAAATGTGAATTTTCTGTTTAAAATGTTATTTATTTATTCATTTATTTTTAAATTAACAAACCTTTTGGACTTCATCTGGTTCCATATGGATGTCCTTCTTTTTGATGTTTTGATCTCTTGATCTGTCTCAGGGTTCGTGCCTATGAAAGACCCAAAAAGTGTCAGAAGACACACACAACATTTATGCAGATTTTTTTTTCCACTTTATGATGCATATAATCACGTTTATGGGCTGGAGGTATTCCTGTCTCAAAATATTCTTAATGAGGTCCAAATCTACAGTAAGTAAAGGACAGTTTCTGAGGTTGCGAGAGTTCAACCCTGACTGACTGAATGAATGTATGTGTGGCTGCAGAGGAAGTTGGCTCCTCATCCTGGTTAGTGGCAGAGGGTGCCCCTGCATCTGCATTAAAATACATCATATGTGATCAATGCATGAATAGCACAATTAAATAAACATGTTATTAAGCAAAATTGATCCAACTTTTAGAATAGGAAACAAATAAATAACACAACCTCCTTGGTTAATGGCTTAATGGCTTGGTTAATTACACACTCCAAATGACTCAGAAAGCTGTATCACAAAATATCAGTGCAATATACGTCTTTTGAATTAGCTTACAGAATTGACAATTCACTTTACTGAGCAGCACAGGCCCTAACGCGACATTTACCAAACAATATACGAGCTAGTCATCGTTGTGTTACATACACATTAATAGAGTGAAATCAATTAGATATAATGTTTGCTAGTCAGTCAGACTGAAAACGGATGCCGTCATCCTCTGCTGTTATAGCCAGCAGTATAGCAAGAGGCTAACAGACATACGAGTTAGACTATACTAATTAACGTCATTTCATTTCATTAAATGCATGATCATACTCATGAAGAGTAGATGATATGTCGTCATACCTTTATCTTTTGCTAGTTTCTGCTCTTCTTCTTTTCTCATTTTCCTGAACTGGGCACCGGATGGCTTTGCCCTCTTCTTAGCCCAGTGTTTCCTCTACATTCATTTAGGAGTGGCGGCCTGCCACTCTTAAATCCTAGCCGCCGCTCCTTCAAATGTCTTTTTTTTGTCTTTTTTTTTTTAATTGTCGCAAATACACCACCGCTGCATCATATCTCCACCTTCACAGCAGAGTCCTACACTGGGTCGGGTGTCGCGAGTGCTGAGGTAAACTAGATAACTATCTTGCTCAGTATCTACTCTTTGAAGTAGACGTTTATTACTCGCGAGAGCGCGGCCTTGAAAGTGACATCACGTCAAGCACCCAGGCACCAGGTTGGAGAGTCAGAGGAGTGTCATCTTGAAAACAGGGCAACGACTCACCGGAGAAAAGGTAGACTTATAAGTTCAATAGACATTCACAAAATATTGATGGCCAGCTAAGGTTACGTAACATATCAGTAGCTTAATTAATTGGGCCCGGTGCCAACTCATCTCAGTGTCGCTAACGTGAGTAAACTAATTGATAGCGTTAAGCGAATATATGCACGCCATTATGTAACTTCTGACTGCATTTTCAGATGAGCTTGTTCAAATATTTCTCAAAGAAGAGAAAGACACCTGATGAAGATGACGCTAGTCAGTTATCATTAGCCTTTTACTGACTCAAATCATGATGGTTAGGTAAAAAATTGTGTTCACACTTGTAATCAGATGTGATGTGAGTGTAAATTATCTAACGTTAATGTTTTATGTAATCGTATAAGACAAGTAACATTAGATAGGGAGGAGCAGTGGAACAAAGTGAAGGAGAGCAGAGTACAGCAGGGGGAGAGCCGAGTGAAGGAGCAGGAGAGCAAAGTGATGGTGCAGGTGAGAGAGATGAGAGTAGAGGAGAAAAACCTAAAGGGAAGCACAGGCTATCAGGCTGGGACACTAAATTAAATTAAATTCAAATTAACTAAAAAATGTATATATATTTTATTGTTGTATTTTTTGTGATTATTATTTATTTTTACATTCAGCCTTTAAAAAGCAATTTTCCATGCCAGCCATTCAATAAAAAGGGGGATTATGCTGGGCATAAAAGTAAAATCTGCAGTCAAGTGTCATTTGTTTACGCCGCCCCGGCTCCCGGAGAGCCTGCCCCCGCTGCTGAAAGAAATCCTAGAGGAAACACTGTAGCCATCTGTTTATTTGACACTTAGGAATCAGCACATTACCCATCCCCCAACATGGTCGTTTTGTAATATATTTCACTATTTAACCAAACTCCGAAAAATAACATCTGTGAAACTATGGGCTTTTATTCACAATATTATTATGACTGAAATGTGCTTCAGGTGGAAGGAATTTGCGATGGGATTGACTTTATCCTACTAATTGCATTAGTTGTGCACTTTTATATGAATCCCCCGCTCCCCCATCCCGGTAGGTGAACCTGTCCCCCGCCCCCTTCTTCCACAAACTCTGTGTGAGACTCTCTCAGCAGCAGCAGACGCACCTTTATAAAACAGAGGGCGCCCAGCCACCCGCTCCCCACATGGCTACATGACATCATTGACTTGACGTGTAAATGAGCAATACAAAAACTGGAGGAAATGAATGCAATCAAATGAAAAAATAATAATATATATATATATTTTTTTTTTTGCAGGTGCTAATGCCACCCTGGGTGGCTGCCCATAATGCCCATATGAGAAACTGCCGCTGAAGACAACCCAAGCAGTAGCAGAGGACTAACAGACGGACCAACAACTTGAAGGATTCCCTCTAACAGAGCTCATAAACTTCTGTGACTCTTGGGGGTATACAATTGCTCGAAATTAATAGATCGAGTGAAAAATAGTCCCTTAAAAGTTGACACTTAAGAGCCTGTGGCGGTTTCATTCCCACAACAGAAGGCTAATATATACCTCTACACAAAAACACACACATACACAAACAGTTCTGACCCTCACACATGCCCAAGGGTTACTGGCTCAGTCTGCCTGTCATCCTGTTCAGCGGCATGCATACATTGTCTGCTGGAGTGGCTTGGTGGGATGACCTTTACTGGCATACAGCCCAGAGCTGAGCCGTCCTTCCCCAGGGCCCTGTGATTCAACAAAGTACCAATTGCTTCTCTTGCAGGGGAAAGAGACATGACTGTAATGATGACGCTGTTCTGTCCCAAAATAAATTGACAATACAGAAGAGTTAGTTACTGCAAGACAGCACAACCCAACCTTTAAACTAGAGTTGTTCATCAGTGGTCTGACAGGTTGTCAAAACTCACTTTCCAGTGTGCCTTCACCTTGTTGACATACTCCCTATCAACTGTTTAACAATGGAAGACAGTGCTATAGGCAAGCCACCAGCAAGACGTTTCCTTAAGAGCTCCATTATAATTAGTGAATGCTTCTTTCTCTGTTCTGAAAATATGACTTTGCTGCAGGGTTGCTAGCCAAATTGCTCAAGCCAGAGGCAATTCATCAATTTGCGGCCATCGAAGGCTGCAGCCCTGAACCTGAACCTTTTTACTGTATAATATTGTTACTGCTTCTTTGTTTTATGGTATAATAAAACATACAGTACTTTTACTGTAATCACAATTTGAATTACATTAATATTTTTAAATCCAAATAAGTGACTTCATGGTCGACAGTTATACCTTTTTTTTCAAATTCTTAAAGGGATATTCCGGTGCAAGTTTAATCCATAGTGTAAATCACCGTGAAACTGTGTTAGACTCCCTCTCGAGGGATCAAGTTAGCAGACCGATAATTTACGGAGTTTTATCAACCTCAGAAACGACCGCACGACAATAATACACTGCAGTAAATGGATCCATATATAAACCGCCACCAAAAAGCCACAAATAATGCTCAGAACAGCACCAAACTTCAGCAACAGTACAAATAGGATCTAAGCACATAGTCTGGGGCATCTAACCTCCGCTAGCTTAGCTGGATTTCTACTGAAAAGCTGACAAAATTGACCACTCTTCTGCAGCAGCTGCCTGTTGACGTGAAGTCCCGACTACTCGATTAATGAGTGCAGTAGAGTTCCGCGGTTCATGGATGAACATGTATGATTATGACTCCATGGAAAAGCAATCAAAGTTCATTTGTGTCTTACCTGCCAGTTTATAACAGTTACTATCGAGAGCGGACAGGGAAAAGAACGGAATTGAGCATTTCTAACTGCACTTGGTAATCGTCGTGTCGGGACTTCCCCGACCCGGAAGCTGATGGAGGAGAGTAGAAATCTGTTTTTAGCTTCTCAATAGAAATCCAGCTAAGCTGGTGGCTTTTTGGTGGCAGTTTATATTTGGATCCATTTACTGCAGTGTATTGCTGTTGTGCGGTCGTTTCTGAGGTTGATAAAACTCCGTAAATTAGCGGTCTGCTAACTTGATCTCTCGAGAGGGAGTCTAATACAGTTTCACTGTGATTTAGACCATGGATTAAACTTACACAGGAATATCCCTTTAAGTTTTCATTATTCAGTGAGTTTGAGAGTGATGTGATGCAGCAGTGCATTAAGTGCAATAATTTCTAACGACAGACTTTAGTTTTGGCCTATAGGCACAGAAAAGAGACATGAAGCAATTTCAGTGCTAAAATGTTATGTACAACCACTAAAATATATCATTCTCCTGAAGTTTCATCCAAATTGGACCAAACAGTAAACAGGTAGAACGTCTACATCTCCCCTGAGAATGAATGAAGTGTTTGAACATATGTCTTGAGAACAAAAAGAGAGCAAGATAAGGAATATGATAAAACACACCCCAGCGGGATTAATTTATGTATTAGCCTACAGTCTGGCCAAGTCCATCCAAGAAACAGAGGAAAAATATGTGAGAAATGGTCATGGTTTTATTTCATCTAAATGTTTGTACAAACATGCTAACAACTTGTACAAAAGCATGATACAACCAGCATCAGCAGTAACACAAGCTATATTAGTCCTATACTAGTTTAGATTTACAGGGTTTTACCTCTACACATTTATTTTGCTGTCCCTTGGTTGCAGCACTGTTAAACATTTTTCCCCTGTCGCTGGAATTTTCTATTTTCAGGTTTGTACACATTTGTATCAATACTATGATTTGAATGAATAAAATGCATTTTAAAAAGGTGATACATAGTGTAAATTATACAAAATAAATGATTACAAACAGGTCAGGTCAAGTCAGGTGTTTACAGAATAAAATGTGAGAAATTAATTGAGCAGCCCTAATATTAATATATGACAGCAGGGGAATTATGTTTTAAAAATTAATAAGATAATAATAAAGTGTTCAGTATCAATGATATTATTTTTTTTAAGGCAGCAGTGTCAGAGAGCCATGGTCTTTTGGTGTACAAGATCTTAACTATGCCTCAGATTTTCCATTAACCTAACTGAGCACTAACAGAAGATGCTTCCACGTCCCCTACAACAATCTACAACTAACTATTGTTATATTTCTTTCAACTTACCTTAACAGCTGGATTCATTTTATTTTCTTATAAACTGAATCATCTCAAAGAGTATTGTATTGTTTTAGTTATTAACTTAATGACATAACATGAGAGAAATACTCACCTAGTGTGATGACCCTGTCCAGTTTGTTGTGTGTTAACCAATTTCTCCGCAGGTGATGAGGAGGTGTGTCTGGAGGAGATGCCTCACCTGAAACTGATCCACAACAGGGCTCCTCCTCTCTATATAGCCTGGCTATCAAGTCATCTATCCCTCTCTCCTTCCCAGCACACAGGGCTTTTGTTTAGTTATATTTGGTTAGATTTATTTGCTACACTGCACAGGGGCGGTTCTAGGGGGGGGGGCAACAGGGGCCAGTGCCCCCGTAACTCTGAGTCTGGACCCCTCTGTGGCCCCCCTGACAGGGAGTCTGCATTAATAATACAATGACAGATTTCTTGCAATGATTTTGTTCTGAAGGGAAAGGGCAGAAATAAAGTGTCTCAGCAGTTTACTACCCAATCAAAATTGCTGAAATTGTAAACAATGCTTTGTCGGAATGAGGGATTTATCCTTTTTTCCGGGTTGTATGTGCCCCCTAACAAAAAAGCCGGCCCCAACCTGGCCCCCCTATTAAAACTGGTCTAGAACCGCCACTGACACTGCACTACACTTACACACGCACACCCATACACTTCAAACACCACTGATAAGACTGACTTACCTACTTTATCTTATTTTGTTTATAGTTGTTTAGTTTGTACAATAAACTCCTTTGTTTATCAAGTGAAATCTTGGTGTGGTCTCCCATATTTTGTCTGAACTCAGTCTGGTTCATGACAAAGTTGGTGAGGTGTTTGATGAAGGTGGTAACCTAGGAGCGATGTGCGTCACCTTTTTCCATCTTGCGGCTTGTTTGAGAAACACCTGGATGCAGACACGTGGAGTTCTGCAGGAGCCTATGCAAGATTGATCTGAAGCAGCGGCAGTGATTTAAAAACAGAACATTTTTTTTAACCTTATTCACTGATTTTTTGTAAAACTGTCTCAACTCCCTGTGGTTTACTGAGTTTTGTGATGGACAGATATTATTATTCATTGCTCGGGTAAGTAAATAAACTATTGGCTACTAAGCGTGGTTGTCCTTAGAAAATGAGCATAGCTGTGCAATTAATGAAGACAGGTATGGGGACTCGAGAGGGAGAGTAGCAAGGATGAGTATTTATTAACAGTGTAAACAACACCAACTCTAGCCAGGCTTGTGACAGTAAATGTTGGGACTTTACAGTGTTAAGATAAAGGGATCTCTCTATCAGGCCACTTAGAGCTTTGTTAACCGTCCTAACTATTATTGGTGGACAATGTGTAACTGTCTGCATCGTTCCAAGAATTGTACTGAGAACTGGGATATTATTATAAAGTTTGTACCGTTTGTAACTTTTTTCAGGCTGACATAGATGAGACAACGAATCTCTAGATCACGAAACGCAGCCACGACACTTGACATGCGCGTCACATGCATCTAGTATGAATGGTTCAACCTGTTGACATAGACAAACATGCTGAAATGATAAATGTGAGGTAACGCCATGCAGCAGTGCTGCACATGCATCCAGTGTGTCCAGCCTGTTACCCCTATTGAAAAAAAAGTGCACAGGATTGATTGGATCATTTGCTAACTTTTTTATAGATAACTATCAAAATCCAACATTAGCCATGCATTAGGTGCCCTTATCTGGGTGGATTCTTAGTTGGATTTTATTTGTACAAACGATACTGAAAATTGCATCGAAGAACTTTTATGGTTCAAATAACAGCAGTTCAGTGTATCTAGACTTGTGCTCAAGATGACAAAGCTTGACATCCTTATCGAAGTCTCAGGTGTCTAAAAATGGCAGTGAAAATGGCAAAGACAGTATTCATAAAACAGTATTTGTTTAACGATTTCTGCACTGAAATATTACATTCTCCAAATAAAAAATGCAATAAATTAGGGTTCAGTGAAATTATCAAGCTTTTCACTTCAATGAAAATGATTTTAAGACTGATTCTCCCTGATTTAATCTTCCAATGCTTTAGGGGTTAGTATGCACTGAATTAACAGCAAGGCTGAATAGTTTTCTGCTTAGTGCTTGAGAGCCATGATAACGCATAGCTGCACCCAGTGTCTTCCTCTCAGTCAGTCATAATCGTGAATTATATGCATGGTATACAGTACATCATTCACTGCAGATGAATCAGTGGAGCCTGCTTGCTGCGAGATAGATTTGAGTAGTGCATTGGAAGTAAGCCAAGCACAGGATTCCAAAGTGACAGGCTGACTCGCAGTGACTCTCGTGGTGGAATCTGTGAGGACATGTGACCTGTGCAAGTGGAACACGGGAGCAGTTACAGCAGGAGCAGTAACTGCTGGGGAGTGAATCACTTAGTGTTTGGAATGAGCTGCTCCGCTCGCCTCCTCAAGGGGAAATATTGTTTAATGCTCCCTTCTAATAAAAGCCCAGACAGCCCAGGGAGTCCAGACAGCCATAAAGTGCCCCCTGATATTCAACATTATAGTGAATGTAGCAAAAAAGGAATGGAAATTTAACATGTGCAATTTCAACAATGGTGAAACCATCAATATTCAGTATGGATCTTCACTGTGCTGGATGTGCACAGCTAATGTATGGAATATAAGGATTAAAAGTACACACACACACATATATATATATGTATATATATACATACAGTATATATTCAGCCTGTCAATATAACAAATACTGTCTTTGCTGTTTTCACTGCCTTTATTTAGATGCATGAGACTAGTTGTCATATACAAAAAATTATGTGTTAAAAAAGATTTACACAGATTAATTGCCCTCTCTGATGCCCCTTTACCAACAGCTTTGGAAACATGATAGAAACAGAAGACTTAATGCTACTGAGCAGAAACGTACTGAATGTAAATTTAAAGGTCCCATATCATGAAAAACACGTTTTCTCTGCTCTCTACATATATAAGCTGGTCCTCCCTGAGCCTGCCAACTCCCAGAATGAGGAAAACAAGCGAGTCCTGCATGGTCTCTGCAGCCCACCCACTGGTAACACGGCGCTCCTACAGGCTGTTCAGATTCTGCTCCTTTCGTTACGTAACGAAAGGAGTCATTATCATAGGCCGACCTCCACTGCGCGGTGATAGGAGATATCAGAGAGGGGGGCGTTCATCCCCGAGGTGAAGTTCGGTGTGTCCAGCTGAGAGACAGCAGTGTTTCGCAACATTGTCGCTCAGAGCTAGACACGCAATTGCTCTGTTGTTGGTTGTATAAATCAACATAAGTGCCTATATTCTGTCCCAGCTACAGAACAACAGAAGAGACCGTTGTTGTGTTGAATTTTTAATGACAACGTGCCGGCTGCGGTTCGTGTTAGCTTGTGTGTGTGTGCTAACCACTTACATCGGACTGCTTCAGTAACGAGGGTCAGTACAAAGCTGGCTTTGCCTCGACACTGACCCTCGTAAAAGGATCAGTCCCAACCATACCGGACCCAGCAACTGCACCCGAGCCACAGGTAAGTGTCGCGGCGGTTTGATAGTATTTACAGTTGCTGACAAGTATGATGAAGGCAGCTGGAAATTGGCTAACTAGTTAGCTCCACTTCGGTCCGCTGTGCAATGGCGTTTGAAGTGAGTTTGATGTTAATAATATTACGAGGGAGCTTGGTTGTCACATTAGAAAGTCTGGAAACGTGCAGACTGGAGACAGAGACGATGCGAACAGTGGAGACTGTGTTGGAGACAAACACAGCTTTCGCTAGCTGTTAGCCATTAGCTACATGATAGTAACTGTAACAACACATACAAACAATCTAACATTATTCAGCCACACTAACCATTCTGAAATGTCCTGCTGCAGCCACAGAGTCTGTACTTCTTCCGGAGCCTCTTCTTCTGGGTCCGATTCTGGGTCAAACTGGTTCAGTTGAACGAAGAAATCTCCGTGAGCCACAGTGTTACATCCACCGTAAACATTATCGCATGCTACCGTTAGCATAAGAGGCTTCTTCTCCCTGAGAGTGACGTAGCAGGCAAGGCTCCCCAAGTAGGCATTGACAGACGGCGCTCATTAGCATTTAAAGGTACAGGCACTGAAACAGACTGCTGTGAACAGAGCGCTGGAATGCAGGACAACGGATGTGTTTGGGGCAATACATATTGTATACAGAGTTTTTGGACCTCTGACAGCTGTGTGAAATTGATGAAAAATAGTATAATATGGGACCTTTAATGTAACCGTTAACTTTCTTCCTCAAACCAAGAATTGGACTCTAAAAAGGGGAAAAGAAAATGTAATGTTGTAATGTTAAAATAAATGTAACTGTATGTCGCAACAATGCAGGCCGCAAGGAATGTTATTGGTCCACTTGGAAGAATAGAATTTTCTAGCTTCTCCACCAGAGCTTAGTGGCGGTGCTCAAAAGGGTAGTGACCGGTATTTTTCTGTTGCAGTCCCTATTGCAGTCAGGAGAAGGAGAATAATCCAACAGCAGCAGCTGGCTTTGCTATAGTGTCTCTAGATTGAGAGAGAGCAAATAAACTGGATGTCTGAAGAACAGGCTGCTCCTCAATGAGCAGGCCCATGGCAAACACCCTTTGCCAAAACCAAGTTATTCGCTTTGGATTTCTATGGAAGCTGACACTGTGTTCACTCTGTCTAGGCCAGTCACACAGCTGCGAGCCGAAGGAGTCAGTAGCCCTTTTAACACGCTGCATTAACTCAGAAGTGGTGGTTCATCGAATCGCCGATGGTGATTCACACTGAGCGTAGCATCTTCGCCTTAAAGACGAACCGCTGTGTAATTCACGCAGAAAGCCGGCGCTGTGGCTCCTACAGAGATGTGACGGTACACGTCATGATGATGAAATCGGTGTGTTTTCAAGGTGTTTCCCCTGTGTCCCCTCGTCAATCTAAACCCGCGGGCGATTTATAATCATATGGATGCTGTTATAATGTGTTGTGATTGAGATCCTAACCCACCAAACATCCTGGAAAATGACGAAGTTAAATTTTTCGCGCTAAATTACATAATTAGGCTACATAATCACCATCAGTGAACAGGTAGCTGTCTGACTCACTCGCGGGACAGAGGCTGTTTTCTCAAGTCTCGGTCTGTTGGGCTGACTATCGCAGTGATTTATTTTCATCACAAACACTCGGTGAGTTGAAGTTTTTTGCCAGTGACAGACGCTGTTTTTTAGGCAGAAATGTGACAAAGAGCCGGTAGGACGGGTGGGAGGACAGACAGAAGGACGGACGCTTCTCCAAGTACAGCCGCAGTATTTTTTTCCATATATAAGTTGCCAAAGACAGTTACAGTTACTACATTACTTTTGTTTAGTCATGTAACGTTGCTTTGTGGGAAATTTCTCTGTATTAAGTTGAGTGAAGGACCTGTGTAGTTAACCGACCGTCCGATCTACACGCCCCCACTCTGCGCTGCCGGCTTATCCTTTCACACTGGTTCAGTTCACCAATAATGCGATCCTGATACTACCTCCAGAGGCGGATCAGGGCCGGAGCAAAATTTCACCCCTCGCCGCATCTGAAGCTTTCACACAGAGGAGAATGCGGAGAATTGGTGCAGGATTCCCGCATGCAAACGGCAAACTAGCAACGCAGACGCGCCAGTGTACATGTACAAATGCTCCCTACAGCGTATGCCACTTGTGTAGTCAATTGTAGTCCATTCCATTTTAGCCACAGCTTACATTTTTTTTTTCAAGTTTAAGCACAAAATTAAGTACTACTCAGAGTACTACAAGCTAAAAATATCACCCCCTTTTAAAGTTTAGAATGTCCATTTATTTATTGATTGACTCACATGACAGCCCTAAGCACCATGGCAAGTCCTGTCTGATCATATATACTTGCTGCACATACTCCGAAGGTTCAGTCTGGATTGACATACAGTTTGGTCTTTGTCCAGTCTTGAGAAGCCTTGCTCAGTGGTATTAGTAGCTTGTTTGGTCACGTGGAGCAGCAGAGATGAGCTTACCAGACACACTGGTAAGCTCATCACCAGCTTACATGTTATATGTAGTATATGTTGGTGATGAAGTGCATTCCTTGTCAATCATTCATGAGAGAATATGGTGTAGTATTTTTGGAAAATGTGTTTCTTTTAGCCTGTTTGCATCATGATCTTAAATAAAAGTCATTCCATTTAAAAATGCATTATTTGTGATTAACATGACAGTTGTTGGTCATTTATTATTGACCCCACAGATGAACAGTTTTACTGCTTATGGGGAGCTCAGTTCCCAATGGCTGCCACATAACTTGTAACTGTTTAATAGGAAGCAAATAGAACCCTGACTGCAGCACTTGGCAGATGCTGTGCTCACCTTTGATGGGGATTCTCAAGATACATCATAATGTTGACAGGGTTTGCAGCAGCAGTAAATCTAAACAGAAGAGAAAACAACATGATGACACATGTGGCACCGCTGCCACAACAGCTACCAGTGTTCAAGTTATTCACAGAGTTATTCACAGCGTTAACGTCAGAGAAAAGGCTGTGTAGCAAACTTTGATACTTTATTTGGGTGTTTTTCTCTGTCTACCTGAAAGCCTTTATTTTTGTTTTGCTATGATTGCTGTGTTTGAGGAAACTAAAGAGTTATGCATAACTGTGGGAAGGACAAGGAAAGGTGAGACAAGTGTGGAAATGTTACAATATGCAACTAGCTTTGAAAATATGCAGGAACGTGATGTGGCTGGCAATGGGTCATCGCCATCAGATGAATATTCATATGGGTTTCACCCCTGTTCCTAAGCTAATTGGTGCTGAGTCATGTATATTCATCTGCCTATCTCTCTGAGACAGCTCATCCTGCTGCAACAGTTCACATTCCTTTGATCTAAGAAAATGGGCCAATCTTCATGAAACTCTTTTATATCTGTGGCAGGTTCTTTACAGTGCATCTTTTAATTATGTATTTCCATTCTGTTCAATGTTTTGCTAGATTTCACCTATGTTATCACTTTAGATAAAAAAAATGGTATTAATGGTAAAATGTTCTGTTCTTCATGTTAAAATAATATTATAAAAATATGAAATTTCACTTGTTTAAGTGCACACGATATTAAGTTTTGACATGTGAAACAAATTGGCATATAACCTCTGAAAAACATCAGCGTCAAGGTAAGGTCCTGATGATAAAAAGATTGGTAACACTTTTCAGGTAAGCAAAGTTATGGTAAGTGGTACATGGTAATGTATTTGTCGTTATACAACACAGTCTTGCATAATGAAATAAAACTCCTTCATGCTACCCAAATTACAGAACATAGTTATTTATATACAAATATACATAAACATGTAGTGCATCTTTTGAATCTATGTCAGTATTTGTACTAATAAAGCCAAAAAAACAACAAAAACATTTTTGTTGACTGACTATATTTTGGAAGAGTTGCCAGAATGTAACATTTCTTTGAAATCACCACCATATTACCACAGCATTTGCCTGAAAATAAGGTTGATCATGATGTGATTATATATATCATAGTCTGCTATTTACCAATAACCAGTTAATAAACAGCTGGTTATTTATTAAATACATGTCGAAGTTTCAAAATATATTTTTATACACTTCTGCTGGTCATATCATTTTAGAGTATTGCCAACTGCTGCAGGTCAGTAATTGAAGTACATTTGCTTTCAATTCATAGTAGGTCTTTAGCATGTTCTGCTATGTATGTTTTTATAGCCAACATAAATTGCTCCTTAAAGGAGTCATCAACTGTTTTTTTACATATCCAGTCCCTCTTGGATCGCTTTGGATCAATTCTTAAAACTTATTAGAATTTTTTTTTTTTTTTTAAATCAAACATACAGCTTGTTCTGACACTTTTTCATACCGCGACTTTCTCACGCGAGATTATGCGCAAGGTTTTGACCGGTCCGGATGTGCATTGTATTAATATGTAATGAGGCGCGTGTTTATTGGCCGCAGGAAGGACAGAGCCGGAATGGGGGGTGAGCCTGCATGCACACACAGACTCCAAAACATAAACAGCCCCCTGTCATGGCGCACACACTAAATGACGAACCTTACGGAATTCAGGCATTTATGTACGAGCCGGAGTCGGAAACCGAACGGGAGAGTGAAGAGGCAGAGATGGTGGAAGAGACACGTTTACAGCAGGATGTCTCTGAATGGTAAATTCTTTTTTTTCCGTCTTACTTTTCACACTCGTGTTTTACATGTAAGACCTGAGTTTTAATGCTGGCGGTGACGATGTATGGCGTGAAAATGACAGAGAAATTAGCAGATTCGGCGTGCTCACTCTGGCTGAGGACGGAGCGTGAGCCGATGCATTATGCAAGTAGCCTCCTGTGGTAACGTCACCACAGGAGCAGAGTCAAAATCTTGTGCTTTAGGAACGCGCACTACTGTGCGCTATTCCTGTTCGGAAAAAGAGCCAAAGCAAAAAAAAAATAAGCCACTTTCAAACTCCAGCTTTTCAGGCAAGTTTCAACAGAGGTCCAACACCAATATGCATGATTTAACGAGAGAAATTGCGATTTCCGGGTGATGACTCCTTTAAGTACAATTTTATAATCAATAATGAAGTTGGGAAGTTTAGGAAAAATTGTCCGAGATTGGAGTGACCTGCCTAAATTATAGAAATTGGTGAAAATGTAAATAGAAAAAAGAAGGTACTTTTACTCTGCAGCAAAAGTTGAGCAGGAATGATCTGGGAGTTAAATTGGCACAATCATCAGATGTTGGCCAGAAGATGTTATTATTAAATTATATTGGGTTCATTTTCAGTAAAATCTTTAGTAAATTATTATGATATTTGGGGATGACACCAGATACTGTTGAAGAAATCATTCAAGTCCTGTTGAGTAGTTTGCTATGGTGATGTGTTTATTCAAATACTGGTAAACTGGTGAACCAACAGGCACAGAGCGGATCTGAGTCGGCGAGTGAACCCAGAGCACATGAAACTGCAGGGGGGGTCTGCTCTTTGGAGACCGTGAATAGCAGGGGGTCGGGGGAGGTATTAGGGCGCACATTTAACATAGTGATCAAACCGAGTCTAGACTAAGTGGTATGCAAATGTCTATCGGCAGGGTTTAGGAGACAGACAGGAATCAACATTTACATCTAGAGATCAGAGGGCTCTTCCCAGACTTCACTCTAAATGTGTATTTTCTTTCAATCTATTATTGAAAAATGATCACAAATTGCGTATCCTGCGTATAGCACTCCATATTCTCTATAAGAGGAGCCATCAGTGTAGACAACTTGATCAGAGTTAGAAAAAGGAGTTACTAAAGGTCAGCTATGGGAATCGCCAACATCTTCTGTAGAAAAAAGTGTAGCAGGGTTAAGAATAGAACATCTTTCTAACGTGATGCATGGAGCAGTTAGTGTCAACACATCCTAAACTGAGGCGGGCACACTTGACACTACTCTATCATGGACTTTCCCTTTCTCTTCACCTATGGGTTGATTGTGATCTGTCGGAGCAGCAAACACAGTTGTTTTGTTATGTTGATTAATCTTTAAAAATTTCCGTCTTGTGTGCAATAGATGGTGCAATTTAGTTTGCATAACAAATCTCATCCTAACAGATTAACAGATGTGGTATCTGACAAAAGAAAGGAGTGGGAAGTAAACGACATTTTTTCAGTGAAAGGACCTATAGACACTGTAGTAGGCTTAGATACAGGTAGACAAATGGGAATACCTCCAACCCCCACAGCTCTAACTGTTTCTTCCGATACTTTCAAATGTGAAGATTTTGTGGCTTTGAATGTGGAACAAGAGGAGCTTCTGTGTCTACTAGGTCAGACGTTAATTCACATTGATCATTAAATTAGGTTCTTCTCCTGTTTCAATGCGGTCACTGTCCTAACAGCTCTATTGGATATACTCTGGGGTTGGTTTGTCTTCTATCTGGTACATGGGACTGCCTTGTTCAGGCATGTTCTTACCCAATGACCTGGCTCACCACATAAGAAGAAATTCTCATGGTTAGAGAAAGGGTGGCCAGTGGCTTTGCTCATGTAAGGGCCAGCGTCTTTGGCTGTTCAACCTGTGTGGTGAGACACTCCTCCTCATCTGAGGATCGTAACTGCTATTTGTCAAAGATTCTTTGAGTGCATAAATGATAGAGGCTGAGAATCCAGCCAAGAGGGAGTTACAGTAGTCCAGGCGGGAGATGTCCAGCACTTGGACCAGGAGTTGCGCTACGTCTTGTGTGAGGAAAGATCGGATTCTACGGATGTTGTAGAGGGCAAATCTGCATCAGGCCACAGCAGTGATGTTGGGGGTGCAAGACAGTCTGTCGTCAAGAATTACGCCCAGGTTCCTCGCCAGCGATGAGGACAATACCGTGACATCCTCAACAGTGAATGAAAGGTCCCTGCGAGAGCAGTCTTTCCCCGGGATGAAGAGGAGTTCAGTTTTACTAAGCTTACGTTTGGATGTGATGCGCAGCTGTCCAAGCAGAGATGTCTGCTAAACATTCCGAGATGCGCGATTCAGTGTGGGTGTTGGAGCAGAATGAGGGAAAAGACAGGAACAGTTGGGTGTCGTCTGCGTAACAGTTGTAAGAGAATCCATGTGATGTGATTGCAGAGCCTAGTAATCATGCATTCTACATGTTCCTTGTTCTGTGTTATCCCAGTCTCAATGGTGTTGTGTTATTTCTACCAATTCAGTCATTGGTTTTCTTGACCACCCAACTGTCAATTGAACCTTTGTCCTGATTTTTGATTGAAGACTATTCACAAACAAATGTTGCATGAAACCAACTGAATATCTAACGATTTGACTTGGTGACAGACTGCAATTGTCCTTTGTAGTTGTCATAATTTCTACATACAACTTACTAGAAAGTTGTATGTAGAAATGATTTCATCTTTTCCTAGTCTAATTTTTTGTGGAGTGGAGTAAAGTCAATGTGTTGTATTACCTCCTGTTGAACTGCTAAAGCTATGATACTGTAAAGCATCTGAGCTTTCTCTAGCGTGATCCTTGACAATTCTGTGGGATTGTGGGGTATTTCACAGGCATCGATTACTCTGTCTTTCAAATCAGATAGTAGAGTCAGTTTTACCAGTTGCATCGTAGTAGGCATATGAGGACTGTAGATCATGCACACTAAATTCCATTCTTTAAACCATTTACTGTGGATTATTTTATCTCTGTTACAGGATAAAGGCTTTTTTATTGTGAACTGTTTCTCTTTGTTTTATAGTTTCTACAGGATCAATTGACTGTCCGGCCTTATCTTAGTCTGTGGTGTGTTTTTTCTTCTTCTTCATCTTATTGATCTGTAAGCTTTTTATTTTGGTCTGTAAGAGAAACCTTTTTTTTGGATTCTGCATTACGGCAGTTACTGTCATCTCTCCAAAGTTTGAGGGAAGAGAAATGCTTATTTAGTTGCTTATATAGTCTGGAGAAAGTTCCATTCCTGTGGAAAACATTGTGCGTGGTTCCTGTACCTGAGACTGCGCACCCCAGGGAGACCAACCCCTTCAGGCCAGTGGCTTTGACCTCTCACCTGATGAAGACCATGGAGAGGATCGTTCTCACCCACCTTCGTCACCTGGTGAACAGCGAGATGGACCCTCTGCAGTTTGCTTATCGACCTGGCACTGGTGTGGATGAAGCTGTCATCTACCTGCTGCACAGGTTACTTTCACACCTGGAGAGCACTGGGAGCACTGTGAGTCATGTTTTTTGACTTCTCCAGTGCTTTCAACACAATCCACCCATCACTGCTAAGGGGGAAGCTGGAAGGAGCATGGGAGCTCCACAGGGTACAGTGCTCTCTCATTTTCTCTTCACACTCTACACATCAGACTTCAGTTACAACTCGGACAGCTGCCATCTCCAGAAGTTCTCCGACGACACAGCCATTGTTGCACGTGTGACAGAGGGGAGCGATCTGGAGTAAAGGAAGGTCATCACCAACTTTGTTGCCTGGTGTGAACTGAACCACCTGTGCATTAACGCCAGCAAGACAAAGGAGGTGGTGATCGATTTCTAACCTCCTCAGACTGCGCCAGTGAACATCCAGGGTTTGGACATTGAGATCGTGGAGATGTACAAATACCTGGGTGTTCACATAAACAACAAACTGGACTGGACACACAACACAGATGTCCTGTACAAGAAGGGCCAAAGTCGCCTTCATCTGCTGAGGAGACTGAGGTCCTTTGGTGTGTGCAGGTCACTGTTAAAAACTTTTTATGACTCTGTGGTAGCATCAGCAATCTTCTACGGTGTGGTCTGCTGGGGTTGTGGAAGCTCAGAGAGGGACAGGAAGAGACTCAATAAGCTGGTCAAAAGGGCTGGCTCAGTCTTGGACTGTCCTCTGGACTCCATTGAGGAGGTGGGTGAGAGGAGGATGTTAGCCAAGCTGACATCTATCATGGACAACCCCTCTCACCCACTACATGAGACTGTGGGGGCTTTAAGCAGCTCCTTCAGCAACAGACTGCTTCAACCACGGTGTAAAAAGAAATGCTACCGCAGGTAGTTCATTCCAACTGCTGTAAGACTGTTCAACAGCAATAACTCTTGATGTAGCACCATAAGCACCTACTTATCTTGCACTAATTTACACTTCTACCTCCGCCATCTTGTGCAATTATCCTGTGCAATAATACTATTTGACTGTTTTTATATTTTGTATATACATATTCATATTAATAACACTGAGTCTGTTTATTTGTAAACACTGTATTTAAACACTTTTTATTTATGCACCCAACCTCAACAAAGCAATACTTTGACACTTTACTTAAATGTATATAATGCACATTTTTGCCTCCTGTATATACAATCCACATAACGCATTTTCCTTTCTATATTTTATTTTATTATATTTTATTTTATCTTTTCTCTCTTATTCAATTCTTTTTTAGTATTTTCTTTAGTATTCTAAGTCCTGTACTTATTGTATGTCTGTATGTCTGTCCACCTGATATTGTGACGAGTACATTTCCCCGACGTGGGATTCTAAAGTCTTATTATGATCTTATCTGAGAGAGTACTCAATTTCTCTCTTATATTTTCTAATCTTCTAATCTTCTATATCCCAATTTAAAGGGATATTCCGGTGTAAATTTAATCCATGGTCTAACACACCATGAAACTGTGTAAGACTCCCTCTCGAGAGATCAAGTTTGCAGACCGCTAGCTAACGTAGTTTTAGCATCCTCAGAAACGAGCGCACGACAACAATGCATTGCAGTAAATGGGTCCAAATATAAAACCGCCATCAAAAAGCCACAAATAATGCTCAGAACAGCACCAAACTTCAGCAACATTAGAAATAGGGTCCCAGCACATATTTCGAGGCATCAAACATTTGATATAGTTGTGCAGTAGAGTCCCGCAGTAATGATCAGCATTGAGCTGCGGGAATCTACTGCACTCGGTAAGGAAGGCTTCTCGGGTGGTGAGATTTGATTATCTATTCCGACAAATACGGCAACTATATCAAATGTTTGATCCCTCGAAATATGTGCTGGGACCCTATTTCTAATGTTGCTTTTTGATGGTGGTTTTATATTTGGACCCATTTACTACAATGTATTGTTGTTGTGTGGTCGTTTCTGAGGATGCTAAAACTACGTTAGCTAGTGGTCTGCAAACTCGATCTCTCGAGAGGGAGTCTAACACAGTTTCAAGGTGTGTTAGACCATGGATTAAATTTACACTGGAATATCCCTTTAAATCCATGTTGCAACAAATGACAAACAAATAACCAACAAAAGTTAGCATTACCACAATTATCAAGCATGTACTTCCCAGGACCAGGTAAATCTCTGTCAGTCCTACTGAAACAACTTCCCATTTTGCTTCTGTAAGATCCCTCTATAAAACAAAAACAACAGTTACCTTCATACTCTCTTACTTTAACCATCAATTCACTAACAAATCCTTTCAATCAATGTTCTCCTCAGAAGATACAAGTCATCCTTAAACCAGATCTTTTCTATCAAAACAACAGAACCACAGGACCTTAAACCAGATCTTTTCTATTAAAACAACAGAATAACCTGACCTTAAACCCGATCTTTTCTATCATATTTGATGTTAGGTAGGACGTTAACCCCCAGATGCTTGGCCTTTATGAGAACAAATTGTCCTAAGACTAGGAAAACACTAGCAATTCCACAACCAAATCAAAAGTTATGATAACAAGCATTCCTATACATCTGAAAACTAACCTCCCAATGACATTGGTTTTGAATCCATACAACAACAACAACAAAAAACACAGCAAACTTACTTATCCAAACTTACCCAGAGGACCAGGATCCTATGAGTTTCAAAAAACAAAAATGTTCGGCATTATTTCAGTAGCAATGGCAGTTGTTCCTTTGAGCCCTCTCAGAGCTTGGCCACTCCAGAGATGGCAGAACACTTTCATCTCCATCTGAAGTGGAACAGACGCCTGAAACTCAAGGTGACACATAAATGTCTTCGAGTTTTACGCCCACACAGTGCTTTTGCTCCAAGAGGTCAAAAAGGACAGTGGTAACCATGGATGCCTCCCTGAAATGTTGGGGAGCAGTCTGAGATGACAGGATAGTGAGCTGTGTGTTGAAGCCCCTTTGAAAACTAATACAGGTTCATCTTGCTGTGGTAGCCATTTTCCTCTCCATTTGGGGCGGGCACATTTTAATCAGAACAGACAGTTCCTTCACAGTGTATCACATCAATCACCATTGTGTCTGTGAGTTGACTCCAGGTGGCACAGAAGCTCCTGTTTTGGGCCTTCCAGTATTTTGCTTCTCTCAGGGCAATCTATATTCCAGGAGTAGTGAAGCGCGCAAAGGACCTCCTGGCCATTACCGTTCCCACCCCAGGAGAGTGGAAGCTCCACCCAGAAGTGGTAGCCCACTCAGTTTGCAGGCCCTGAGCTCAGCCACAATGGTCGTTAAGGGGACCTTTGGGCAACAAAAGGTCAACTGAGATAAGAAAAAATGACACTGGCCTTAACTTAATGCCAAGCGTTGTTTCTGCTTGTTGCATTTTGCATAATATTTGTGTACAGGATGAGTTTTGTTGTTGTGGGTGGAATATTGTGATGGATCAACCAGACGGTGCTGGCCAACCACATGCTGTGGTGTATGAGGGAGAGAGATCTAACACTGCCAACTCATCCACAGCAATATTACAGGAAAACTGCAATGCTGTCAGAGATAACAAAAAATAGAAATAACCAAAAACTGTAAAAAAAAAAATATTAAAGTTTTGAGTCACCATTACACAGTGCTATTAGTTTTAAATTGCAACAAATATAGAAAAATAATTGTTGTGTGTTAAAAGGCTTCCACGGTCGCAATAACTGCTGAGAATGGCAAAGCATTCCTGTACTTTACAGTATTTTTATATAGCCTTTTTAACTGTCTGTAGGCTCTGCTGTGGTTTTGCTTGACGCTCCCTCGTCCGTCAACACACACCCGAGTGTCACAAGTGCAGCACACAGTGCACCACTACTGGACAACTCAAGTAGTGAGAAAGATGTGTTAATGTGGTAATATCAGAATCACATGTGATTGCAATTATACATGTATGTGTTAAAAACATGCTCCCTCTTTTGAGATGCGCTGGCAACATGTTTTATTCTGAAAATAAATCAGACGTTTTGAGGTATGTTGTTTCAGTTCAGTTGTTTCTGACTTCCTGTCCTTGATCAGCTCTGTGCTGAATTTGGCTAAATTGATGCGCCATGCTCCAGCATTTGGCAAAAATAGAAGCTCTGCATATCAGAACCCAAACTATGACAGTTGCTACAAAAATCTGGGGCAATTCTTTGATAAACTAAAAAAAGAAGAAAAGTGTCAGAAAGAAGTGGAACTGTGCTGCCCTGTGGAAGAAGCATCACAAACTGTTCCTGTGCAGATACTGGGCGGCCTATAATCATTTTGAAAGAATAATTGTTCTTCATGTTCAATATAGACTGCTGTACCATGATAATGTGAATAACTATTGATTGAACCATGTAATTAGGCATCTTGAAAAGTCTCCCAGTGGTCATTAAGAGTAAATGAGTAATGGGCACATTAGCAGCACAGAAATCAAACAGGGATAGGTTATTTTGATAGTGCACTGAGCTCACCACTTTGTTGCTCCCATCTGTGGCTTTTAAGGTATGCTAAGTTGGGCAGTGGATGGACATGTTGATCTATTGGGACATAGGTCTGTTTGCTTTCTCCCCTGCAGTTTTTTTCAGGGTGGACTATTTAGACAACCATGGCCCTCGTGCCCTTGCAATTTGGCCTCGTGCCCCTGAAAAAAATATCTGCCCTAAGGCCACAGTGGCATTGATGCCCCGCCTGCACTGCCCTAGTTGATTTTGCAGTTTTCTCCTCTGCCTCTTCCCTGTCAACACGGCTTTGAACACCGGCATCTTTTGCGGAAAAGAAATGCGTCTTTTTATGACATATTGGCAACATCAAATGAGACGATGCGTACATCACCAGTGGTAGATTCGATTCGAGCCTGGCATGAACAGCTCAGGCGGGCTACAACGACAGTTTGACAGCAATCTGTCACTGGCTAACCAGGAGACTTCATCAAACGCACCCCCGACGTCTGCGGGGCCGAGACGTTGGGTCTGAGGAGGAGGAAAAAGTTGCCGGGTCTGAGTTAAGACAGTAGCCCTTTTTACACAGCGTCTCTGCATTAACTCCGGAGCAGTGGTTCGCTAATTCACCGCCGATGGTGATTCACACAGAGCGAAGCATCTCCGCTGTACCGCTGTGTAATTCACACAGAAAGCCAGCGCTGCGGCTCCTAAAGAGGCATGATGGTACACGTCATGATGACGATGTCGGTGTTTCCCAGGTGTTCCCTGAAGTCTCGGTCGGGAGGACTGACAGTCGCGGTGATTTATTTTCACTACAAACACTCGGTGAGTTAAAGTTTTTTGCCGGTGACAGGCGCTGTTTTTCAGGCAGAAATGTGACGAAGAGTAGGGAGGACGGACAGGAGGACAGACACTTCTCCACGTACAGCTGTGGTATGCCAAAGACAGTTAAAGTTACTACGTTACTTTTGTTTGGTCCTGCAACGTTGCTCTTTGGGACATTTCTCTGTATTTAGTTGAGTGAAGGACCTGTGTAGTTATCAGACTGTCAGACCGACACGCCCTCGCTCCGCGCCTCCGGATTATCCGTTCACACTGGGACGGTTCACACGCTGAATCTCTCCCTGACTCTCCATCCCCATCTTCCAACAATAGTGACTGATTAATCACATAACCTGGCATAAATGATTGTCACTTTGTAGTATATGTTAAAAATAAATATAAAAATAAAAATAAATGCATTCATGAATTAATAAATAGTTGAAAGTTGAACATTTCTCGCCTGAGCTTGTTTTATGTATTCATTTCACAGATATTTATACATTCTTAGTCCTTAAATTAAATTCATTATGGACGTGGACTTAAAATCATTGTTTTATTTTGTGGCCTTGCTGCCCTGGCTTTTGGCCTTTGTGCCCTCAAATAATTGACAACACGAAAGGCCAAGTGGCCTTGCCCCTAAAATGGGGAAATTCCAGGCCTGGAAGCAACATTAAAAATTATTTGTATTTTAAGTATTTGGTTTGAATATTCACTGGGTATGGGTGGTCATGACTGAATAAACAAATTGTCCAATACAATACAATATACCAGGGTGGGTGCTCAGGGGATGTGCAGATCAGCTGGCTTGTGTCCTAAGGGACATTTTTAACACCTCACTGGATCAAGCCAAAGTCCCATCATGTTTCAAAACTGCCACCATCATCCCAGTGCCAAAGAAACTTCAAATCATATCACTCAATGACTACCGGCCCATAGCACTCACTCCTATTATGATGAAGTGCTTTGGAAGGCTGGCGAAGGAGCACATCACCTCCATACCACGTTTGACCCCTTCCAGTTTGCCCTCCACCGTTCCTCACTTAAGCCTTGCACACCTGAAGGAGAAAAAACTCATGTTCGGATGCTGTTCCTGGACTTCAGTTGAGCGTTTAATACTATCATTCCACAGCATCTGGTAGACAAACTGGGATCCCTGGGCCTCAGCACCCCCTTGTGCAACTGTCTGCTAGACTTCCTCACTGAAAGACCACATTCAGAGCGAGTCGGTCAGAATACCTCCAGTGTCATCATCCTCAGCACAGGCTCCCCTCAAGGCTGTGTCCTGAGCCCCCTGCTGTTCTGTCATGACTGCATCCCTAGGGCTACCACCAACCATATTGTTATTGTTAAGTTTGCGGACGACACAACAGTGATGGGCCTCATAAGGGAGGACCACGAACAGGTGTGTGTGTGTTTTTAAAATGAAGAAATAAAATCCTGTTGTGCAAAGGGATGTCAAAAAAAGGTGGTATAAAAATGCCACTGTTATCTACCGTACGCATTTCGTACGTAATATGGTGCTGTGAGTGTGTTGAGCCTGCAAAGCCGCTTCTCTGTCTGCAGCGGCTCTGCTCTCTCTCTCTCTCTACGAACGTTCGCTACTTTCAAATTAAAAGCCCCCCGCCAAGAACCCAGTTCTACACTCCAATGGGGTGCAATGTAAAGCTCTTATTTTGTAGACAAAGAGAGAGAGAGAGAAGCCGCTGCCTCATCAGAACTCTACCACGCTTGTAGATGAGACGAGACAGTGGAGCGACTTGAACCTTTGTCATAAATCCATTAACATAACTTCCTTGTGGGGGCTAACAAGTCGCCTTCCACTTATTCAACGTGCTTAAATATGAGTCAGAAAGTCAGTTAAATAAGAGTGTCCATTTGTCCTTGTTAAGCTAACTGCTTGTTAATGAGAGTTAAGAATAACCTGACAGCTGTCTGTGTCGGCTGTTTATCTTGCCACAAATCTTCAGCTTCTTTCAGATATTGAGCTTATTGTGACTTTGCTGTTGTAAACATTGCTGTTCCTACTAACATTCACAGTAGCAGTCGAGGTAGTCATTTATTGGTTTTGTTACATTTTTAGATATGTAGCCCGTATTTCTAGTTTGCACTTGTCCTCCAATAAATAGCCTAATAATAAACCAGTGTTTCATTGCTTTTTAAGAATTGCAGCTGAATTGCATGTCTTCTAAACCTCAGTATTATTATAATGTGAATAAACTCATGTTGACAATAACTTGTTGACACAAAAGAAATGGCAATTGCATATCACTCACAGCTACACAGGATACACAGCTAAGAAGATAGCTTTCTATAAGTACTTTGTTTATTAATTTTACATTAATAAATCTACATATTGTGTTATTAAGGCCTAAAAAAAGTTTTACCGTTATACTGTCCTATTCTGACTTTGAGCCCCTGCCCCTCTATTATCATGTGCACGTCCCTGACCACGACCTTGCTTAGAGGGAGGAGTTGGAGCAGCTCGTGGGTTGGTGTAGCAAAAACAACTTGATCCTGAACATTGACGAAACCAAAGAGATCATTGTCAACTTCAGGAAGAAGCAACCCAGCCACACTCTGCTTCTCATCAATAACACAGCTGTGGAGATGGTCAGCAGCACCAAGTTCCTGGGGGTGCACATCACAGACAACCTCACCTTGTCTGTGAACACTGCAGCACTGGTCAAGAAAGGAACAGCAATGTCTGCACTTCCTGCAAAGGATGAGGAGAGCCCTCCTGCCACTGCCCATCCTCACTACGTTCTACAGGAGCACCATAGAGAGCATTCTGACCAGCTGCATCCCCTTGCGTTGTGGAAGCTACAGTGCCTCTGACTGAAGGAACGTGAGGAGAGTTGTGAGGACAGCGGTAAAGATCACTGGGACTTCTCTCCCCTCTATTCAGTACATTGCTCCCAAGATGCGGCATTTCCCAAGCTGGGAATATTATCAGAGACTCCTCCCACCTTCACCGTGGACTATCTTCAATGCCGGCCTCTGGAAAGAGGTTCTGCATTCGGTGCAGGACCACAAGGCTCAGTAACAGATTTCCCCCCCATGTCATCAGACTGCTGAACCCTCAGTGACAATTGTCACCTTAAAGTATTTGCACTACCTAATTTAAAAAATGTAACTTTCACTAATCTGCATTTAGTATGTGTCTGTTTTTGATATATATTATTCTTATTCTAATTGTGGTAATTTTTTTTAGATACTTTTATATTTTAATTCTATGCTGAGCCCCTGAAATGAAATTTCATTCTGTGTTCATGTTTTACACACTGAATGACTATAAAGTCTGCCTAAGTCCAAGTCTAAGTCTAAGTATTTATCCTTGCTAAATAACATTTCCTGCTGACTGCAAGATAATGTGACTGGCCATCGCAATGTGAATATATGTTAGGATTACACAGATTACTAGTGTTGTGAACGATAAACCGATGCGACCGGATATTCGGCTTAACAAGTGAGAGATACTGCTGTGTCGGTAGCAGCCTCCTCAATCGATACGAGTTAGCCATGAATTCCTAGATGAATTGGTTGTAGAGTCACGGATCGGGTATCGCGACACTTGGAATCCGTTGGTGGCTTCACACAGTTTGCGTCAGCATCTCTAAAACAACGCGAGAGCTGAAGCTGCCCGCGAAACGATTCTCACGCAAACTCCGTAGCTGCCTACTAGCTAGCATTACCGTGAGTGATCGACAAGTGACAAGGAAAATGGAGGAGGTGAAGAACAACAGCGGCAGCCTTACGATGGAGGTGATTATGCACCGGGAAAGATTTTCAACACATCAGGGAAACAAAAATCTAAAGTGTGGACCATTTTTGGGTTTTATAAGAAGGAAGGGAAGCTCGGATGGCAGCTAGATGAATTAAAAAAAAAACAAGGAACAATGCACAAGCATAAGTGAACTACTTTACTCTGTGTGAGGTAAAAGCAATAATTATTGTTGACTTGTGTATGAGAATATGGAAATGTAGGGCAGCACTTTTTCTATCAGATTACCTTTCCCAGGTCAAAAAGCAGTTTGAATAATTTTATACATGTATTTCTCTAATATTTTACATAATGCACTTGTCACTGTGTGTTAAACATTGTTGAGATAAGAATGTGGTTGCTGCTTTATCCTTCCACTCTGGCTCTCCAGGCCTGAGGCCACATTTTCAGATGACCACCAGGGGTCATCATTATAAGGTTATTGTTACACGGTTTGTTTATAGGTCACAGGTCCTGAACCCATTATCAATCCCTGCAGTGCCCTTGATCTGCTCCTGCTTACATTTTTCAGTGTGTACCTTGTTTACATTGAAATGATGCACCTTTTGTTACCTACCTGTAGTGTTCAAAACACTATGCTCAGGCTGAAATGTTGCACTTTGTTGTTACTATTAATTTGTTTCTGTGTTACTTTTACCTCTGGAGTTCCCATCCAACAAATGATGTTGATTCAGCCAGAGTTTTTTGGGTCCATGTCTAAAAATAAACACATTAACATGTGATTTTGTTGTTCTTTTTTTAAATGTTATTGTTGCCAGTGCTTTAAAGCAACAATGCTTGGGGATATTTGGTCTTTTACATATTTGAAAAGAAAATATTGTACTGTACCTTAAAATAGTCACTTTCATAGAATTGGCTTATTTATTTTATAAAATATCTACAACAAATATTAACCGTAGAAACAAATCAAATCGTATCGTTCTTACGCTGTATCGATTTGTATCGTATCCGTCTATAATAAAAGTATATAATTTTTTAATCGTATCGCAACCTGTGTATCTAGATGCGTATGGAATCGTTTATCACAGAGAGATGTGCAACCCTACAGATTACCGGTAAAGACTTGGCTATTTTTGGTTGGGGAATAATGCCCTGCAGTGTATATTTTGTCATATTTGTTGATGATTGAAGATCATCCCCGCGACCCTCACGGATAAGCGGAAGAAAATGAGATGAGATAAGAGAGAGAGATGATTCAAGATGCTTGAATAAAATACTGAAATGTAAATGACAAGTTTTAAAATTTTATTTTGGGTAAATTCATCTTTATATTTATTAAAACAATAGCTAATTTAATATAACAAAAATGAAACTGATGGATTAATCAATAAAAACTTTACTCATTAGGTTCAGCCCTACAATGAACACTTCAGATCACTGAGTTTCTCTCCCCTCTCTCTGGTGTGGGGGAATTTTATGATTCTCCCAGGACATTATGTCTCCAAACAATAGGAGGTCAAATGTGTTTTGTACAGACGTTAAATTCTGGATAATGATAGTGACGATTGCTCCAAGAGCAATCTTCTCATAGTCACTGTAACCTAGATATTAAATCTACTGTGGATATGTCCACAGAACAGGTGTCTCACAAAACCAAGCCAAGGCTAAGATAACTGTTTGTGTCCTCATAAGGATCTATCTATGTTTACAGACTAAGTTAACGGACTAAGTGTCTCTGATCCATTTTACCTCTTAGTCTTCTGGCTACAGGGCAGAGATTCTGCATCACCCACTGCTATGTTGTTAAACAGATAACCATGTATGGAAGCACTACCTCCTGAAGCTGTAAGATATAATTTGGACATTGGTGAAGACTCAGGAGGATCATCATGGCAACACTCTGTGCAGACAGACGCGATGTTATGTTGCTCCTCCATGGCCATGTTCTATAAACTATCTCAACATAAGTCATCGGTGTCTCTGAGTCTTCTTCATCTCTCCTAAACAATCAAATGAGTCGAAATTCCACAACATCTGGAACCAGACACACTGTTTTATTTCCTCAATGACAAAATCTGTAAAAAAAAAAAGTGCATGGAGGATTATTAATTAGCAGTTTATTGTGTTTCAGAATCAGAATCCTGATTGGATATTAGTTTGTTACTCAGGACTATCTAAAGTTAGCATTAGTTTATTGCACATAGTTCTAACATCTTAAAATGTAAACTGAAACAAGATTTCAGTGTCTTTTGTTGTTCAACAACATGTAAAAATACAACACAAATCAAAGACATAATACACAAGTAAGACTTAAACTAAGAATTGTTTGAGCTTGTGAAATGCAGTATATAGGGGAGAGAGGTTTCCCCCCGACCCATTTCCTGGACAGGGACACGATCAAATAATAATAACCTGCTGTATTTTTTCACATTATGTGTGTGTGTGTGTGTGTGTGTGTGTGTGTGTCTGTGTAGCAGACAGCAGCAGCAGGGCTGGGCCAGGAGGGCTACTGTGACTCATACCTAATTAGCATGTTTTTTTCAAATTCTGTAGTGAGCTTAAAAAGAACGTATGGTAGAGACATGTCAAATACAGTCAAAAACAGTAATAACAACTATGTGCACAGTGATGATGCGAACAGTGTCCACGAGTTTGGAGACTATGTTGGAGACAAACACAGCTTTCGCTAGCTGTTGGCCATTAGCTACACGGTAGTAACTGTACCAACACATACGAACAAACTAACATTATTCAGACACACTAACCATTCTGAAATGTCCTGCTGCAGCCGCAGAGTTTGTATTTCTTCAGGAACCTCTCCTATTGGGTCTGATTCTGGGTCAAACTGGCATGGTTGAATGACAGCATCTCGGCGAGCCATAGCGATACATCCATGATAACATTAGTGCATGCTACCGCTAGCGTAAGAGGCATCGTCTCCCTAAGAGGGGTGTGTAGCAGGCAAGGCAGGCATTGACAGACGGAGCTCATTAGCATTTAACCCTTTAGGCGCCAGAGTCGCAAATTTGCGACACACCGCGGTACTGAACAAAACTGCTGTTTTCTCCCAATAGAGTGTTACATGTCGTTCATACTCCCCACCACTAGTTGGCAGACATCCTATACTTAGACCTTAGTTCATAAAAACGTCTTGCTTCAATGCAAAATGTTCGAGGAAGTCCCATGCAAACTGTGGGGTGAGAGAGCAGAGACAGTGCGTCAGGAAGCCATTTTGCTGAAGGGGTATTGCTGGATTCAGAAGTTATTGAGACGAAATAAACGACAATGGCATGCAAAAAGTTGACATTTAGGGAAGTGATTGAGCTCCTATTCGGTGATTCTGATTCTGAAGTGGAAAATCTAGCTTTGGGAGATGACGGTCGGTTGATTAGTGAGCTTGCTAGTCGCGGTGCGTCTTTGCATAGCAATGGCGGCGCCGCGCAGAGCGAGGGAAGCGCACAAGCACTAACACACGATCCTTTGCCCAATAGGTGGGAAAGGAAATGATACACGAACTCGTAGTATCAATAGGGAAGCGAATGGATGTGGTAGAAGTAGCGGGGCTGGTGAGAATACCGCTGGGTGTCAGCGTTAGTGTTCACTCTTTCCACCGCGACGGTCACGTAGCCTCCATCCGCGGCAGCGGTGCAGCTATGGGCCGCAGCAGTGTTCACGAAGCACAAAGCACACACGAGTCCAACTCTTCTCACAACACTAGAGGAGATAGCAGGGGGAGACGTGGGCGAAGTGTTCGTAGAAAGGCTGATGGGTGTCGTAGGGGCAACAGGGGAAGGCAGAACAGGGCTGGAAATGATGATGATGATAATGGTAATGGTGGCTGGGCTTACTTGAGAGATGAAGTATATGGATAAAGCCCTTCGATGAGCAAATTGGATATCGTGGTGACAGAAAGCTAAGCAATGATTAAAGGTCTATAGTTTTTTTGTCCCTCTTTCTGACTGATGATTTCTGGTATCTTATAACAATGGAGACAATGCTCATCAGTATTTAGGCTGACATGAACTAATTCCAAGTTCACGGTTTCATGAATGGTATGATGTAAATGTAAATATATATATATATATATATATATATATCTATTTATATATATATATATATATATATATATATATATATATATATATATATATATATATATATATATATATATATAGTTCTTATTGTCTCTATGCCTTGCAATGAGAGGCTCCACACTCTACAAATATTACAAACTTTTATCTGGATAGATGGGCACAGATAAGGCCTCTGCAGCTAAAAGACGCCTACTGTTATTATTATCATATAATAATAATATTAATAATAATAATAATAATAATAATAATAATAATAAAGAAGAAGAGAAGAGAAAACAAGAAAAAGGGAAGGAAAAAAAGTGTCCTCCAATGGGGGGGGATGGTGGGTAAAAAAACCGCATACTGTTTACATGAGTTTTGTGGTGTACTAATAGTTCTAGTTTACGAATGTTGGCTTACAATTTACTTTTTCCCTGTTCATTTGATGTGTGGACAACATAACAAATGGATGGAGGGGATGAATCTGATGAAATAAGTTCAACTCTCTTTGAAAATACCAGGTATTTCATGGAAATTACATAATCCAATATGGCTGCCACCATATGACGTCATAATATGCAAATTAGATGGGAAAAATGACTCCCTTCACAAACTTTAGGTCATTCTCAATATTTGTCTCATTTACACTTTGTCTCTATCTCAAACTACGTTCAAGCCAGAGCCTTCTGAAATTTAGATGTCAAAATCTAGTATTTTTTAAAATAAAGTGAAAGTGATTAAAAAACAGTACAATATGGGTCTTGTGGAGGAAGGGGACAAAACAGTGTTGTAGCCACAACCTAACAGAGTGCCCAGTGGAATCAAGGGGTCATAAACTACAGCACTGACAGCATCTCCGTGGAGCTATAATTAAACACATCTATGCTATCAGAAAAATGCTACATTATAATGTTAGCCCTCTTATTCTGCTCACATCTGTGCAGCTAGGGCTGATGGGAATGTTGTTAGTTTTGAAGATATATGGTCATATACCACTGGACAAATTAAAATGCTATGTGATGATCATTATTAATTAAGTTACTGGATCACAAATGTTATTAGACTTAAAGGAGAACTTCGGTCGATTTAAACATGCAGCTTCATTGCTCAAGCTACCCTTGACTTGCCAGCACCGAAGACGCGAACACATTTGGTCCAACCATTACAGAGCTCCGTGAACAGAGACTTAGCATTGAACGCTAACAGTGGGGGGTCAGACCTTTACACTGTGTTTTAAGCGTCTTAACATGCTCCACATCTCACACCAAAAGTTATGCAACATCAGCAGACACCTTAGCACACAGCACTGTAGCGTGTGTGACTCAAAATGAATAAAAAAGTAGTTAAAACAGTGTGTTTGTGCAAGGAGCTACTTACCTGTTTGTTGAAATCGGCGTCTTCCGGTAGCTTCCGGTAAAGTTCTGACCCCATGCTGTTAGCGTTCAATGCTACATCTCCGTTCACGGAGCTCTGTAATGGCTGGACCAAATTTGTTCGCGTCTTCGGTACTGGCAAGTCAAGGGTAGCTTGAGCAATGAAGCTGCATGTTTAAATCGACCAAAGTTCTCCTTTAATTTTCAGAGAGCATGACTGTCTGTCCCAAGGATCAATCCAATAATTGTACAGATGTATCAAGTGGTTAACTTGCAGAAAAACATTGCAATCGACAGAAACGTACTGCTAGCAATAATTAAAGATCATAAATGGTATACAAGTAGTACATCATACAGCACAGAGGAATTTAAGAGCGATGCCCCCCTCTCGTGTTTGCCTATGTATAGAAAAATTAAAAAAAAATTATTTAACAAGTAGAATTTAGACTGAAAAAGTTAGTTAAGTAGACATAACATGTATGTAACATGCTCCCTCCACCGAGCACATTTATGCACCTGAGAAAGGAAACTTGTTCTATTTTGGACCCTGCATGTACACAATGGAAGGAGCACTAACAGATTGGGTTATTTTTCTTTGACGAAAATATCTGCATCCATTTTTAATCCTGACTGAGTGCAGGCTGGACCCAAAGAGGACAGCACAGTAGCATATGTGGCAAAGGGCCAAGTGTGAGCAGATGAGAGGGAGTCCCAAGAGAAAAGACAAAGTCTTTAATAGATGCTGATATGGTGTGTCTCACAAGATGGCCTGCCCAGATGCTGAGATACATGATCAGAGGACCGAGAGACAACCTCAATTAAGTAGGTTTTAAGGTTATTGTCCTCCTGGCTCTCAACTCATTTCTGTATGAAAGATTATCACACTGTGTAAGAACGTTTTCTGTTTTCTCTTATGCGATTGCAGGTTTATACTGACAGTGTCAGTGCCCTCAAACTTACATGAAGACCGAGCAGTCATGATACACATTAAAGACAAGCATGGCAGATGTTAAATGTTAAAGGTAAATAATTGGTGGTTCTTTCACTACTACTTCTCTAATGTATAAGTACACAACAACTCTGAGAAATGCATTACACATGTCAAAAAAAGACAAACCTTTTCATTGTTTTAGTGTCAAGGTCTCATATATATATATATATATATATATATATATATATATATATATATATATATATATATATATATATATATATATATATATATATTATGTTGAAAGCCCAGTGAAGCATAGACCCCTTTAATCTGCTGGTCAAACCACAAAAATCTTATTGTGAACCACTCACTGTAAAATATGGATGGAGCTCTCCACAGAAGTGCCTTAAACCTGTATTGTCCAATGGCCAGCAGGGGGCGACTCCACTGATATAAAAAAGAAGTCTGATTTTATGTAAGCTTGTGAGAAAATGAGCCTACTTCTTACGTAATTTCTTTTCTGAGTAAACAGTTTCCAAATTAGTTAGAAAGACATTTAGTACATCCAAAACAATTGATCTGGTCCCCTGTTTTCCCCATTATCATACAAGAATACAGTTACAGTGAGATTACAAATTTAAAATAAATAATTAAAAAAATAATGTTTATGTTGTGTTTATGTCAATTTTGTATTTATTTATTTTTATTGACTAATTTCTTGAAGTAAATCTCTTTAGGGATCCAGCACAGGTCAGGGATTTTTGATACCTGCACCCACCCAGCCTGTTATGAGAGGGAATTCTCAACCCATAAAAAAAGGACCTAATCAGTTACCCATACCCAGCCTTACCTGCAAAACAACTTTATGTATTATATTAAATACAGAGCAATCTCTCTTTTACTTTTTTCCCTGTTTCTCCCCACTCACAGCCGCAGGAAGATCTAGGCTAATTGATTGGAGTGATTGAAAGATATGAAAAATTGAATTGTTCTAAATGGTGATATTTATTGTTTAACATGGCCCCACTTTTCCTCTTTCTTACACATAAAAAACAATACATTCTTCCCATCACAGCCGTGAACTCTCACAAAATAGTTATGTGTTGGTCTTCTCAGCAGTATTTAGGGCCTGTCTTTTGCTGTGCTATGTAAAAAAAACACATTTTAGTCTATTTTGAAGCACTTCATTCACATGGCCAGCATAAAGTTTTAGCTTTTGTCCTCCAAAGTAAAATACTTTCACCGAAGGCTCTATGAAAGAGCTGTTGTGAATTCACTTACACTCTTTACTGCTATGCATTTCGGATATATTTTGGATATATTTGTTCACCTCCAAAACTGCAGTGTATTTTAGCACCTTTCCTTAAGAATACATTCTGCAGCAGTGTGTCAGTCATTAATGCACAAGACAGTGCAGAGATGTCATATGTAATTTTTTCCTAAAAACAAACCCTTGACCTTGGATAAAGTTTGATTTCCACAGTCACCGAATAATCCAGCTTTCTTGGCAGCAGGTGTAAGGCAACCCTTCGACTCTGCAAAGCGTGCAGTTATTATCTGGACAGGAGCAGCTCTCTCATAGCACACTCGGGCACGTACCTCATTAACTGTCAACGTTTCCTGCTAGTGGCATTCATTTACCACCCTCTGAGAGAGGGCGCCATTGAACCAACATTTCCATACATATCCATCCTTATCAAATTATGGTGATAATGGCAAGTGGAATTACATATCTTTCTTACACAGACAGGATGAGGAGGTACGATGGATGGATGCTGAGTCGGAAGAAGGAATGAGATCACTTGTCCTTGATTACAGCAGGCTGGCTTTACATGAGGCTTTGCTTTCCAGACCTCTACTGATGAGTACTTTTACTGGCTATAATCCTGGTGGTGACAGGGCCATCCAAACTGCAACCTTTCTGTTGCCTTCTCCTTCCCCTACCCACAGTGCTTCAGAAGATATTCAAACAGATTGTTTTAATCATCTAAGGGCACAAGTGGCTTTATTAAAAAAAAGAACAACATATTAATCCAGATCCATGTATGCACTTTGCAGAATTTCATTTTGTAGGGGGAGATTTAAGTTGTCCTTTACTGTGCTTGACAATGTTAATTCTTTTCAGCAGGAGGAATGATGTTGAAAACATTGCAGGGGTCTTGGGAAATGAGATGGAAATTCAGTCATTCATCAAAACATGGCAGGATGAATATGACCTATTATTTGATAATCAGTAATGAAAGCATTGATTAAAATCCATATGTCTACACAACCTCAGGTTAGAGGGCAGCTATTGGTCCTTCTGAAGATTCCTTTGCTGTTAGCCATAATAACCATTTCAGAAAGAAAAATGAGTCTAGAATTAAAAAACGGTCATGAATGTATAATACATGGTCTACAAGTGAAAAATATAATTTACAAAAATATACATAATTTTGGGTAATCACAGCCCACACACGCCTGCATAGCAGTATGAACACATTGACAAATACACACATAAGAAGGCCAAATCCTGGTGCAAGATTCTTGTCAACTTTAAAAGATAAATCATCCTGACTGGAAACATCACAAACTGATATGGTTCTTCACAGCCCAGGACAGACAGGCTCTACAGTGAGTAATTAAAACTACCAGAACATCACTGGTACCATCTACACAGCATCAGTTACATCAGTGAAGTGAGACATCTTTAAAATATTAAAAATATTGGAGTTTGCCTTTAAGTTATCGTAAAAAAACTGTCTATTCGTATCCACTTATCCTTTGCAGGGTCAAACCCAGGTACCCCTTCTGCTCTGAGGCAACAGCACTAACCACTATGCCACCATGCTATTTTCAAATGACAAATAGTGTTACACTTAATCACAATATAAGGGGAAATGAGGTGAGGACCCCAAAAAAAAAACAAAGTAGCAACTAATGGCTAAAACAAAGTACAAACAAAAGCAAAATACAAATCAAAACAGAAAACCAGAAACCAAAATAAGAAACGTACCACACGTGAGGCACAAGGAGACACTAGAGGAAATACTGGGGAAGAAGCTGGTGGAGAGGGTTGAACACGGAGGAAGACAGACCAAGACGCACACAAGTTAACACAGGCTAATAAGGGCTAACAAGGAAAACGTCGGGCACAGGAACGGGACATCAGGGGGAATGAAACAACTCAGGGAAATGACGGCATACGAATGAACTGACGAAGACATGACTGAGGACAAAGACTATGTACAGACACACTTATGATGGGACAAGGAACAGGCGGAGTGAGGAGGGACAAGGACAGGTGAGGAAATGAACGGAAAACACTGGAAAGAAGAACTGAAAAGCTGGACACGACACAAGAGGGCAACATTTACAGAATAAAACAGGAAACTAGAGAACATAAACTGGGATCATCAAACATAGCATATGATTTGTTAACCATTTATCTCAGATGGCTACTTTTTAAAAGGTCACTTTTAAATCTTCTCTCAAGATCTGAGCAGAGGGTGAAGACTGTCCGTCCCTGAGGCGATATTTATTTTTCTTCCAGCAGTGAATGAAGCTTGAAATGAAGTAACATCACTGGCAGCAAGCAGCAGGTGCTTGGCTGGATAGCCTGACTCAGCAATCCTCCTGTGTTTAAAGATACAGGGGAGCAGGGTTAATCTCTATCTCTTCCCAAGAAACAGGAGGAACTATGACATGCTAATGCAATTTGAATGCATTGTTATAGTAATCACAAGCTTAATCAGCTGGCTCTTCATGGAGCCACCTCACAAACATCATTAAGACAGAGCTGCTTGGCCCGCCAACCTTTGTCTGATTAATTTGTCTGCTTTCTATTCTGTTATCTGTGTTCATTTAAGCCTGTTGACCTGCTTGGTTACACTGATTAACATTGTGGTTGTTAAAGTGGAAAAGCCTTTGGAGCAACAGTCATATAACACACTGATTTTCATGACTTCAATCATTTCTGGGAGAAGATTGATGATCCATGATCAACATATCCTATGGAGAGCACAAAAGATTGGTAGTGGAAAATGGCCTTCCATTGATAGTGGGTTTTTTTGGTCACATTCACCCAATCATACACAAATGACATGCTTCCATGCAAGGTGCTGTTTAGCTTTAATTATATGGAAGTAGAATCATGTCATTAATCAAGAGCATAGATTTTCAGTTTGAGAGCATGATTTCATTCCTTTTCAGTGACACAGCTCCTTCGCGTGCTCAGATTTTTTCTCCTCATGCTCACATTTTGTGCTTGCATTTAAATTTCTTCTGCTTTCTTTCAAAATGTCTGTTTGAAATAAAAAATCACATGCCTGTGTTCACATTTCTCCTTCTTGCACACAAAAATGTCGCTCGCATTCAAATGTGCCCTCTGCGCGCTCAGGTCTAAGTGCACACGCTCAGAACACACACCTGCTCACAGGTCAAGTTCTGCTCTCGGATCTCTCCTCTCCTCACGGATTTTTCTTGCGTATCAACTCTGTCAACCAATAGAAGGCCGGCTACTGTTGACCAATCAGATTATCCCCGCTTCTTTGCGGGTGCGTTCGTTGTACTTCAAGGAGCGTCGCATACGGACGGGCACTGTTTCTACCGGGTTTATCCACTTCCGTCCTCCAGGCTGTTAAATGTGGTGGTTCCCTTTATTTATGACGACTTTTGGAATAAAATATCAGTTAAACAATACACGAGCGCCCGTGCTTTTCATTACAGTAGCTACATCAACATAAAGTGGAACAATAGCGACTCTACTTTCGCCATATTAGCCAATAGCCAGTTACCCAGGCAGGATATGTTATATAGTGTAAATACTGAAGGGTTAGTATGTTTGTGATGATAGTACAGCGGTAAAGAACATCAATTTATGATGCTTTTTGCATCATGGGACTCTGGTTCGCATCCCGGCCCGGCGTACAGAGTTGGGTGTAAATGTACCGTATATTACCAAATAATAGCCACGTGTCAATTAACCGCAGGGTCCCTTTAAACGCCGATGCAGGTGTATATTTTGATAAATAACCGCTGGTTCCAAATAAATGCTGGGTCTAATTCATTTATTCTTTTTTAATCAAGGAAGAAGACGTGACCACTGACACTGCACGTTTTTCTTCTTCGCCTTTTTCACGCGTTGTGCTGCTTTCTGTCAGTCAGTATCACACTGATGATCGCCATGGCTCCGGTGCAGCAACAAAATAAAAAGTATGACTTGAAATTCAAACTTTCTGTCGTAAAATATGCAGAAGAAAACTCGGGAAAACCGTGAGTGACAGACAGCAGAGATGAGGAGTTTGCAGCGAGTGCTAGTTGGATGAATCGTTTCCTCCGCCGCAACTTGCGGGAGGATGCCAGAGAATTCACCGAGAAGCTGGCGAAGTTTGTGACATTTTCATTCTGGATTTTGAGAGTAAGGAATTAAACGCCTGTCCCAAATAAACGCCTGATCTGTTAAGTGATTGAAACAAATAAATGCCGCGGCTATTATTTGGTATTTTACGGTATGATAGCTCGCTCGGCTGGGGAGAGAGACATGGATCACAGTGCTCAGCTGCAGACACAGCAGAGAGGTGACGAGACGCGACTCATCATGACTGACAGGCATCAAGGCCACTCAGCGTTACCTTACTGACCCGCCCCCAGATATTTCATTCACAAAAACAGGGCCTGTGGCAATTCTGGACAGCTGTTTTTTTTTTTCTTCTTTTTTTCTTCTTCCTTCATGGGCCCCCTGACAAACGCTTAACAAGAGATGGTGGGTAAACATATGTGATTAAAAAGGTGTAATGAAAAATACGCTATGATGATAGAGTATTTTTCATTCATTACACGAGCGAGGGTGCCGGCCGGGCCGGGATGTGAACCAGCGTCCCATGATGCGAAAAGTAACATGAACAGGAGTTCTTAACCGCTGCACTATCGTCACAATCATGCTCACTCATCAGTATTTATACTATATAACATATCCTGCTGCCAGGGTAACTGGCTATTGGCTAATATGGCGAAAGTAGAGCCGCTATTGTTCTACTTTATGTTGATGTTATATATATAGCTATTGCTCGTGTATTGATTAACTGATATTTTATTACAAAAGTCGTCATAAAATAAAGGGAACCACCACATTTAACAGCCTGGAGGACGGAAGTAGATAAACCCGGAAGAAAGAGTGCCCGCCCGTATGCGACGCTCCTTGAAGTACAGCGAACGCATCCGCAAAGAAGCGGGTATAATCTGATTGGTCAACAGTAGCCGGCCTTCTATTGGTTGACAGTGTTGATACACAAGAAAAATCCATGAGCAGAGGAGAGATCCGAGAGCAGAACTTGACCTGTGAGCAGGTGTGTGTTCTGAGCGCGTGCACTTAGACCTGAGCGCGCAGAGGGCACATTTGAATGCGAGTGACATTTTTGTGTGCAAGAAGGAGAAATGTGAACACAGGCATGTGATTTTTTACTTTAAGCAGACATTTTGACAGAAAGCAGAAGAAATTTAAATGCAAGCACAAAATGTGAGCATGAGGAGAAAAAATCTGAGCACGCGAAGGAGCTGTGTCACTGAAAAGGAATGAAATCATGCTCTCAAACTGAAAATCTATGCTCTTGATTAATGACATGATTCTACTTCCATATAATTAAATAAAGCTGAATGATGCAAAAAGCAAGAAATACAGATAAACCAAAATGAGTACTGGACACAAAAAACAAAGTACCAATGAAAGAAAAATACAAATTAATGAAGCCAAAAGGAGCAAAAACCAGAAAGATACCATGCAGAGACACAAGGAGACACTGGAGCAGAATGCAGGCTGGCAACATGGGGGAAGGCAGACATGGACGATGAGGGAGGAAGACAGAACAAACTCACAAGGACTTGAGGAAGAACAAAGACTATAAACAGACACACAACGAGGGGATCAGGAACAGGTGAAGTGAGGAGGGAAAGGACAAGTGAGGGAAGGAATGGGAAAAAAATTAGGAGGGAAAACACACATGAGGAACTGAAAAGATGTGACACATGAGTGCATCATATCAGGGCATCATGTGAAAATAAAACAGAAAACACAAGAACAACAAGACACTGAATCATTACACTTTCAGAATAAGCTTTATTGGCCAAGGAATTCAACAGTTTTTTGTATCCCCTACTAAACCTACACACTAGTAAATAATCTTAGTGGTTTTGCTGATATTAAGCTTCAGGTGATTGACACTTTTCTGTAAAAAATGTCTAAGTGAAGACAGATCTCAATGGAAATTATTGGCAAAATGTTGGCAGGAATGTGCATAGCGTCACCTGTGTGCGTGGATGTGCATGGGCATAGCATTGGCTAAAATATAAAATATTCCACAGGAAACCTCGAAATAATATATGTTTACTCTTAATTGTTGTTATCGTTGTACAGCCACACAGCTAAACATTGCTGTGTTAGCTAGTATATCGAGAGCTCATAGAGACCTATTAGTCTGGAGTATTTTTCTCCAGGTTTATGGAGTCTTGCCAATATAGACCTAGGTACTGAGGAAACACATATCATTTTAGTGAAAAAAAATATTATATATATATATATATATATATATATATATATATATATATATGTATATATATATATATATATATGTATATATATATATATATATATATATATATATATATGTATATATATATATATATATATATATATATATATATATATATATATATATATATATATATATATGTATATAATATATATATATTTTATGATCAAGTCACTATGTTGACATTTTGTAGTATATAAAATACATGGAAAAGCATCACTTTAGCCAAATGAGGACATTCTTTTATGACAAGGTACTTTTTCTTTTCTCTTCATACTTCTTTGGAACAAGCTAAAATGCTTTTTAGCTGCTGTATAAACAAGGCTTGAGGACTCATTTGTCCACCACCTGCTGCATCACTGCAGCACCCAGAATCAAAATACACAAGGATTTTATCACCATATTACTGAGAGACAAATGATGTAGCAGCTCTGCAGAGGCTTTTCCTCCATTAACAGTGATACTCACTGAAGCTCAAGTTGGAGCTCAGCCCCACACATTTCCATATCAGAGGAGACATATTATGAATTTTAATCATACTGATCCTATCATTCCATTATGTCTTCCCCTTCTCAAAAGCTGCTGAAATGGAGCTTTAATCATTCACTGTATAAAATGCTTTTGACAAGAGAATCTCTCTCTCTCTCTCTTTTTGTATGCTCAGATAGAAGACACAAGATGTGTGCATTACAATGTCGGAAAAATGACTTGACCTTTGTCATATACTCTGTTTAGTTGTGTACTTACAATATCCAAAATGTTTCCAAGAGTGTTCAAACCAGATAAATTTAAAAATATACTCAAGCTAACGGTGTGTTTCATTTTGGCATCTATCATTATAATAGCGAGAGACATTGTATCATCAGTGGTGGCCAATGGTGTGTTCACTAGCATAGAAGCACCTTTTTGCTGATGCTAATGACTGGCTGAGTGAATGAAAAGGTTTCAATTGGTTGGTGGATTGATTCATGACATATGGGTTGTTTTAATCAAGCTAGGCTAACTCCATCCTGTGCTCCCTGATATCTTACTTCTCGTCTTGCTCATCTTTGCAACACAACAGTGTCCACGAAGATGCTGGAACACGGATGATCTATCTGTTGCCGAAGCTAGTGCTACTAGCCTGACAGCTTGCCCATTTCTATTCGGAGGAAATCTCTAAGCCAGAAGTTGTGGATGAGTGTTGTTCTTTGCGTAAATTGTATTTTGAATGAGCCATGGATTGTGATGCTGACAAAGTCCTGCCCTTCCTCATTGCTAACATGGATTGAGCATATCTGCAGTTTACCGTTCTTCAAAGCATTTATTAAAATATCCCCATCAGCAGCACCAGAGCCGACCAAAGTTTCAGTCATCTGAGGCAGATCAAAAGCTATTTGCATCCATGCATGGATGAGGCCAGACTATTAGACCTCGCTTGTTTGTGTGTTGAAGGAGACATAAACATTTAGATGGACTAAGTGGTTGGCAGGTTTGCCACAACGAAGGAGAGGAGGATAAAGTTTAAAAAGGAAACATTAAATGTATAATGTTCCTTAACTAATCCTTTGGATTGTTCAGTGGAGGGAAGTGGATTGCACAAAAAGACTGCGCCAAAATAGCAGACTGAAGAAGGGCTAAAATTGTTGAGTAAAACATCTGTTATTACCCTATTTAACTTAAGACACGCGAAAACAGGAACACCTGCAGAAGGGGTATAAGAAGTCAAAAAAACCCAACCAGCTGATGCAGTGTGTGATGCTAGTAGCAAATATTACAACATAACATTTATAACAATGCGTTGAAAACTGGATCATGCAAAACGCTGTACTCAGAGCGTGGTGCTTTTTTAAACTCCAGCGACACGCTTTTGGGAAATACGGGAAGTTCCAAAGAAACACTTTGTGAATAAACCAAAAATCCCAGGGAAGCACAGCACACAGGGAAGGAAGGGACACCACCACCCAGGTCACCAGCACCGCCACCACCACCGGCCTCTGCAAAGAAAACGAACAACAAGAGAATAGTCACATAGTGAAACAAAACTAGTATAAAAATGGAAACTGGGCAAATTATGATTAAACCAAACAAAATATCTATTGCCCAGAATAAAACAATAAAGAAAAGAAAGCAAATAGCGCAAATTGTATGCAAACAAAATTAAACACCACCTGCCCTAAACAAATTAATTATACTAGTTAATTAAATCAGATTAACCAAAAGAATATCAAAAGTCAAGACAGGTGGGATAAGGAAAACAAATTAACAAAAACCAAGTTAAGGTGTCAAAATTAAACTAAACACATAGCCATGAAGGCACACTTAAGATAGCAGTGACTTGGCAGCGAACAGCTGCAAAGCAGCGGCAATGCAGCGGCCAAAGCTGCGACACAGCAGCCGACAGTGCAGCGGCAAAGCTGCGACAGAGTGGCAACAAAGCAGCAGACAAAGCAGCAGACAAAGCAGCAGCGGTCAGCTGATCGTGACTTTTCTTATGTCACATGGATCGTTTGGCCCAATGGCTGTATCTCATCTAAAAAGCACAAAATTAACACTATTAAAACGAGCCTACTATACCGGTTTCAAGTGCCGCAGTAAAACTACAACATACCTTTTGGCCGGATCGGATACACACACACGGCGGTGAGAGAGGGAAAGACACATGCGGCTACCGGCATTTACTTGCAACCATGCTAACGTTAGCTTAACAATGTATCGACCAAGACCTTGCAGACAGAGAGGACACTTACCACCGCAACACAACGGGACCAGCGCACACCAAGCAGGGCACGTCAGCTCAGCCGCTCTGCAGCAAAACATACATGTGCTATAAGAACAAAAGGGTCAACACTTGGCAACGTGGTAAGGACGAGCAGCGTACAATCCTACCTGCCGAGAGCCAAAACTTCCGGACCGGAAGTGACGCGTCAGACAGGAGCGCAAAGAGAAAGCGGGAAAATAGGGAAGAGCTGCCCTATTTATACTCCGTTTCAACTACAATTGGTGGCTACCATTGGCACTCAATTAATGACCAGATATGAAATCATCCTGCTGCTACACTTCCATACTGTTCTTGTTCTTCTTCTTTACCATCAACCATTCAGGAAGAGAATGAACCTGGGCCTTCACCCAAGTCTCCACCATCGCAGCCACCTTGACTACCAACGCCGGTTCCACCTCATGCAAAAACACTGGGATCACCAACACCCCCACCATCTCCTGAGCAACGAGAGGACGACTCAGAGGACGACTCAGATGGTAAAGAGGACGTGACTGACGTGTGGCTGTCCACCATTCTCATGAACACGGTGAAATCCGTGGTGTTGTATCTGCTAGACCACATTCTGGGGTTGTATCGACAGGAGATATGCAACGGTTGTGTGGTGAGTCATCCTAGCCAGCATTAGCACCCATGTTTGGAGGATGAGCCCGGCTACTTCTACATGTCACACTTTTACCATGTGAACAAAAAACTCTGGAAGGCTACAATTATTCCTGCCCTCTCAAGCGCTCTTGAGAAACGGTCCATTCATGTCTCATCCAGCAGGATCCACGGGCTCGTGGAAGCCTCTCTGTAGGCATCCGTGAGAAATTAAAAGCAGTATTTGACACATTGGTTGGTGACAGCAAAGCTAAACACGACATGTTAAAACAGGCCTTTGAGATATGGGAAGACAAAGTACCAGATGGGGATGAAATTTTGATTGTTCATGTCTAACACTGATGGTAATATTTAAGTGAGTGTTGAAGCTTATTTAGTCTGCTGAAAAAAAAAGTTTAAAAAAATAAGAAAGATGGGGCATTTTCCTCAGAGAATGTTGGCCTATGCAGAAGAACACGATTGTTGATCGTTTAGTCTCTGTTTTGAATCAAGTAGTTAAAAACAAAACAAACTGCTCTCTGTTCAGAGACGTTGAGGTTATTCAAATGGAAAAGATGTTGGAGTTGGTTTGATCATACTCTGTACAGACACGTTGGGAAACAGTTGTAGACAGAACCTTGACGCTAGTTGACAAATGTATACTTTCGTCAACATTTAATAAAATCATCAGTGTAGATTTGTTTTGCTCTTAGTTACATTTTAGCTAATGTGTAGATAGGGTTAGATAAATAGATTAGAATCTTTGTTTGCTCAATGTCTGTAGTTAGTCATTTGTAAAAAAAAATATGTGACGTGAATAAAAACATAAAAATGCTGAACACGTTTGATGTTCTTTTCATAAACTTCGGAGAAGCATGGGGTAAACATAAAAAAAAGTATTTATTGAAAAAGTCAAATAATTCCTCTCAGAGAAGGACACTTGTACTCTCCATAAACCGGCCAGAGTACATTTTACCCGAGATAGAGTGTTTGTACCCTGACCTCTGGCTCAATTTCAGGCATACCTTTGTGATATGCAGGCTTTGGTGAAACACAATGACGATTACAATTATCTCTTGACCGTTATAGATGTATTTTCAAAATAGGCCTACGTACGCGCGTTAAAGACAAAATCAGGGTGCACAACTTCAGCCAGGCTTTAGTTTTTCATTTGTCTGTTTCCTGTTTTGCCACACTAACGCTCTTGTTATTTCAGACTCTGCCACTCCCTCCTGCTCTGCATTACCTGCTGATCTGATTCACCTGGCCTGCCTTACCCCCATACTCACCTGCTCCTCATCAGCTAATCAGCCCTCAGAATATGTACAGGTCCTTTTCCCTCAGTTCTTTGCCAGATTGGCTAGTGTGTTCATTTAGCTCTTCAGCGTCCCGTTGTTAGAGTGAATGCCTTTAGCATTCACACTATTGTTCTTCTGGAATTTATTATTCTTCCGTACGTTTTTCAGTACGCTTCTCCTCCTACAAATTTTGAGCTATTGAAACCATTCAAATATCAAAATGTTCAGCTTTTTAAGGACATGATGGCTTGTATTTTTCTCATTTCTATCTTTTATACTTTTTGCAGAAAAAGCTGAAATATTCAGCTTTTTCTGCAAAATGTTTCCTATTCATCCTTATTGGGATTTTTTTCAAATTTCGTTCTGCTACAACTTCAACATACGTTCAGCTATAGAAACCATTCAACTATTAAAATGTTCAGCTTTTCAACCTTTCAACCCTTTCAGAAATTCAGCTTTTTTCCAAAAAAAATAAATAAATTTACATTGAAGTAAATTGGGAAAATCTTAAAATCCTCTGCATATCTTATTGCCTTTCAACCTCTTCTTGTCCCTCATGCTTTGAGTTAGAGACACCATTCCAGCTCTAAAAGAGTCAAAAGACCTTGAACTATTGGCCATGTATTCAGTTTTTAAAAATCATTTATGGTTTTGAAATAATCGCAGTTTTAGTTTTAGGGGGTTTTAGCCCTTCTTCTCATTTTATGATGGGTGTGTATTGCTTCAGTGAGAGTGCGTGACATCGTCGCTAGAGTGTAGAGCAGCTTCAAAAACTGGAGAAAAAATTATCTTAAGCTTGATTTTGATCCCAAATCTTTTACTTCACATAGACAATATATGCATGGAAATGTAGGCGTGGCTTTCAGCTGATGGTCTTATTTCAGATGTAAGACTTAAAGTTTTAGATTTAGAAGCCCGAGAGCGACAAGAAGTCCAGCAGCTCCCCCATAAGCTGCAATGTTAAATTTGAGGCTACATTTCTGGAGGAGAGCAGATGGTACCTGATTTGTCTCCCGCTTTTCTGCCCTCATATCTCACTCTAAAGAAATAAATACAACATGAGTGCGTTCAGCCATGTCTCCTCTCACTCAACATATAGATATTTGGGCGATAACCATTACAGTTTTTTTCAAAAATCGCAGGAGTTTGGGAGGCGTTTTCCATTTTAATTTTAATTCTTGCGGGGACATTTTCATCTATGGCTCTCCTACTTTTCCAGCATGTGTAGCCAAAGAATGTGTGTGTATTGCATGAGCTAGAGTGGAGAGCAGCTGGAAAATCTGGAGAAAGAATTCTCTTCAGCTGGATTTGGCTCCTACGTCTTTTACTTTACATAGACAATGTACATAGAAATGTAGGAAATCTTGATGGCTTTTCCCATGGTTGCTCCTGCTCAAGGGTATGTGCAGCCATTTTAAGCTCTTTCACCCTTTTGAACTTTTCACATTTCCAGACTTTTTTCACCTTTTTTAAGCTCTTTCAGCCCTCTTACTCTACAGCTTTTCACCTTTTTTAAGCCTTTTTTTGTCTTATTAAGCTCTTTCAGCCCTTTCACTCTACAGCTTTTCAGCTTTTTGTCACATTTTTAGGCCCTTATAGCCTTTCAGCTTTTCTGCCTTTTCAGCTTTTGAAAAAATTCAGCTTTTTCTGCAAATTCTTGACCATTCTTATAGTTGTATGCATTTCCCAGTACATTTAGCAGATTTCCGAAATCACTTCAGCCTTTAGCATTCACACTGTTTTTGCAGGAAATGCAATTTTTCTAGTTCTGACTCTAATCCAGATCCTGCCTGTCCGAGTGTTGACCTACCCCTTTTGGACTTTGGACCTTCCCTTTTGCCTGTTCCCTTTGGATGTGTTTGGTTTGCTGATTGATCACCTTGTTTGACCTTAAACCCTGTTTCTGCACCTGAACTGTTTTCTGTGTCATGCTATTTGGTTCTTGCCTGCCATTTTGTGAAACCTGACAATCAGCCCCCAAGGTTGTCAGGGCATTTGAATCTGTTTTGCTAGAGAGTCAGAGCCCTGAAAAGTAACAGACTCCGGTAAAGAGTTTTTCAACAGACATGTTGAGAGCCTGATGAAGAAACACGATGTTAAACACTTTGCCACAGGGAGTGATCTAAAAGCCTTGTGGTGAAGAGATTTAACCGTACATTGAAAACAAGAATGTGGAGGTATTTTACCACTAAAAATTCACGCAGGTAATTGGACGTGTTGCAGGACAACAACAACCACAAGAGTATAAAAATGGCACCTGCGCAGGTCACGGTTGAAAATACTTGAGTTTTTCGAAACCTGTATGGTTCTTTTCCTCTCTGTTACAAAGAAAAGTTTAGCTCTACCAAGTAGACAAAATTGTACTAGGCAGGAGAGTAGTGCGAGGTGAAAAGCCCCAAAAAGTTCAACAGCTGGGTCAAGGTCAAAAAACAGCTTCTCTACCTCGCCACAACCTTCACTCTGTTACTACAAGTACTCCATCATGGATCACCAGCTCAAGGAGGGTTTTTACATCACCCTACACTCTAACGCTAGCCTCAACATGTTTAAAAATAACAGCCACCAGCTTTCAGGTGGTGGCTGCTCACACCTGGTTTTAACGTGCCTATAGATACGGGATTCTTTGAGTGGAGAAGAAAACTTCCCGAGGGTGATGCTTTAGAGCCCGAAGTCAAACAACAAAAGATTAGAGGAGGTTATTACAGTAACCTGGGTCAATTTACAAACTAGATAAATGCCTTTCTAAAAAGAATTGGCGCTGATGTGCAACTGGTCTTAAGCAACATTCAAATAAGATATGAATATCAGGCAGGGGGCAGATTTCACCTACACTTTTTTTTTTTTTTTTTTTTCCCCATTGTGTGCATTTTGGGCATAATTACCAGGGGGATGGATTATTTTCAATGAAAGGATGGCTCCCTACCCGTAGGATAAATAGGCCTGATTCTATCACCTCTTTTGTTACAGTGACGTAGTACGTCATCAGGTGGTGGGTGACGCTTATGCTCCTCTCCTGAGAATTGTTGACGTGCAAGGCACATACGGGGAGGTGATTACCAAGCATTTTAACCCATCCTATTATCTACCTGTGGCCAAAAACCACATTGAAAATATTTCCATCAAGAATAAATTTGAACAAAATCAACCAACTTTACCTTTGGCAAGACAGAGGTAAAATTACATTTTAGATATGTTTCTTCTCAGTGACAAAAATGATGCATCAGACTCTCGACCCTCACCGTTTTTGTGAGTTATTATGAAAATCAGGCACGAGGAGCCCTCCCCGTTTTTTACGGTGCCCCGTAATGTATGGGAGAGGGGTAGGTTCTATATTTTCAAGGATATTTAATTTGTATCGCCTCTGTTTAAGAACGGTTTTGCCATCGCTAAACCCCATCTAAAAACATAGCCATACAGGCCGTCTCCCACGCCATGAGCAAAATATCCGGCAGGCAAGAAGGTCCTTGAGATTCCCAAGAAGGCTCCGGAGGTAATATGGTGTTGGCCAGAAGACCCAGGAAGAGGCCCCCAGGGAACCGTGTTTTAGCAAGGTCTAAAAACTCCCGGCGTAGTGCAAAGAAGAAATCAGTTGGGAGAAGCCGTGCTAAGGGAAGGAGGTCCGCCGCTGGCAGAAACCCAGGCTCCGGAGACATATTTCTCTAAATAAATTTTGTACTGCTTGTACGACTACATATTGATAAATACGTGTGTGGTGTCACAGGAAAGCACACCTTTTTGTCATCTTTAATCAAAAAAAGCTCAATCCGACCCAACTTGATTGACCCATCAGACTCATTTCAGGCAGAGAAAAGCTCCTTTTTTGCAAACAGTGACCTTATAGATTACTTCAGTTGACACAGAATCTGGTTCTGTGAACATGTGTGCAACTGCATTGCATACTGAATCACTGTACATGTGAGTATGGCTTGTTGCTGAGTTTTTTTTTTTTACCTGAACACTGGCATAGATTCTTAAAGTTTTGTATCTCTTCCTCACACACCTCTTGAAATAAGAGTGTTTTCTCTCAAATCTCATTGTAGATAGTCGTATTAGGGGGCCCAGTTTGAGGATCCATTATGGGTAATGTAGAAGATAGTGGTGCTTGGGTTTCAGATATTCAGAAGAAAACACTGCTTTCCCTCGTTGGTCCGATCGTGGGTGCACACAGTAGTTCCGCAACTTTTTTCAAAGTGATCACTAGTTGCCATACTGGGTCATTGGTATCAACTCTGTCACCAATAATGACTGGCAGGAGTCTAAGGAGACACCATGAGGGAGGGAGGGAGATGAGCTGGAAGCTGACTCCTTGTAGGCAAATTGTGTGATTTGCTTTTTCAAAAAGAGTTTGTGAACCAATGCTTGACCTTTATAAAGTAGCGCAGGTAAATGGCCAAGTCATAAGCTACAATGCCCTGGAGGCATGCCTGGCTGACACACATGCAAATGTTCCAGAGAGTTAAAGACTGAGTCACAATATATGCCTTAGTCATCACTGACATAACTCTCCTGCAATAACTAACTATGTTCATAGGTGAGCTATGACTCACATTCTCAAGGTGGTCCCTTTGTCCCTAACAATACCTGCAGAATTACTTGGAAAAGCTGAAGTTCCACGTGTAACCACCAATGTAGTGTGACTCCAAATTGTCACTTAGAATAGATATTGTTACTTGAACCACACAACCTGAAGTGGACACAAGCCCATGTTCTTCAAGCTGTCTCAGGTCAGTCATCATTCCTGAAAACATTGTGTCCTGACCAAAGGATTTAAAGTCTGTCTCTAGCTTAGTGGATTTGAAGATGAGCCATTACATCTTTTGCAACCCGAGACCGATTTTCACTTTGGTCCATTTCAGGTTCATTAGGCTCAGTCTGAGAGGACACAGATGGTGGAATTTTTGGAGTATATGACTGATATTTCCAGCCCATCTCTCCATCCTTGTGGCAAAGCAGTGAAGGTGTACATTTTTAGTTGATCAAGTTAAATCCAACAACACAACCTAGGGGAATTTCGCCCTGAGGAAATATTTTAGGTGGATACAACCACTTTGGCATTACACAGAAAATGCAACAGGTTCAAAATCACTGAGCAGAGACGTGCTTCCAAAAATAGATAAGTTTATTAATATTTCTCTTTTTAAATGAACACAATTCTTTAAAAATCTTATATACGGTCTGGTGGAGATTCTGTAAACTTTATTGCACGGTTGCCCTTTTGGCCCTATAGCTTTCAATCAAAAGTATAATCAAAATTAAGGGTGTTGTGAGCAGGGCTGTAGGCCTCCCAGCGAAGGTGACTAGCTGAGGGAGAGGGGTCCAATGAGACACAAATGTGAAAACCCACACACAGTCAGATCACACCACGTTGCAAACTACTGAAAAAGTGAAGGCGACCCAACAAAAGGGATCAGTCAGCCACCCTCTCAGGCATAACAGCTCCTGTCATTGAAAGAAAGACAATTAGTAAAATCAAGTCATGGAAAGGGCACAGCGCAAGCCAACATGCTAGCTTCAAAGAGCACCACCATACTAGAATAAGGCCAAGATAACACTGGCTTTAACTGTCTCACACACACACACACAGAATAATAAAATAAGGAAAAACAATTAAACACTGGGAGTTACAACAAATAAATGAAAAATAATAAATGAAATGTCACCGTACAAACAACCCAATGGTCATGTCCTATTTAAATAAAAATCCTGAAAGTTTTATCGTGCTAAGAGTGGAGCGAGCAGACAGAGCAAAGCAGAGCAGCGTTGACAACATAGACAGAATAGCGGCGATCACCTGCAAGCAGACAGCTCAGGGTTGGAGATAAGCCACCTGCCGTGGTGTACAGCTTGGCCTACAAGTGCACAAACACACTTGAATTATAAAATAAATTGCACTTGAATTCCTGGAAGGAGGGTAAATTCAAATACATACCGGAACATTTCAAGCACAGCGGCCCCGTCAACGGGAGTAAGAGGCACCGGTGATGAAACGCAGCAATCACCGCAATCAGAACCTCAAAGTTATTTAGTTTGCAGCTAACAGACAGCATGAATACGGCAAACGGACAATGAGCAGGCCTACCTCAGCAAAGCAACGCCGAGCGCACACGGGCCCTTAGGCACAGGACGTTACGCACAGGTTCTGGGCCACTTGTTCCCAACACACTCCTCCAGCCAGCAGACAGGCCAGCTCTGCTGCAAAGCAAGAAAGCGCATGCCGATATAATGCCAATAACACCGTAAATGTGCCGACGTAGCAAGAAATGTCAGAGAGGTTACCTTATGATCTCAGTGGGGAAAAATGATCTGACACACAGCATCTAAAAACAACCATGCCACACCAGACAAGACCACGCCGCCAACGCGGAAATCAGGATCCATATGACAGGGAAGCAGACAAATCTGATGAGGAAGGCGCTCACCTACATATAGGTCTGCGCAGTACCGCCCCGCAATCAAGGTGATTGGATTCCTGCCTACAGCCCAGTGGCACTTAAAGCAGAAAGAAAAGTGGAGATACTAGCTGTGTCCCAATTCAGGGTCTGCACACTTCAAGGACCCTCCCTTTGCGGTCTCCCCGACGGAGTGTACTTCGGTGCGCCCTGCAGGCCGCGTCAACTTTTGTGAAATGGGACGGTCTACCCTTCGCAGCATTTCCTGGTTGCGTCAACAGATGTTCCCGCCCCTACCTGTACGTCACTTTTTCCGCAGCCCAGGTCCGTGAAAGTGACAAGAGTAAAGTTTGACGGTCAAATATGTTTGAGCTTCAGGAATTCATGATTTCCTCTTTAATCCTCCTGCTTGTGGAGGAAGAGGAGAAGCAGCTCTGGTTTATCTCTGGCTGAGAGGACCGTGGAGAGGTAAACCTGTTATTGAACCCACAGTAATGTTATCAATATTATCATTATTAGCTAGCTAACAGTATAGGCTCATTAATATACCGATACATAACGTTAATGCTGACATGTAAACTGCTGATCGCCACATATGGTTTTAATTTATATTTTAAAGGCATTGTATTTAAAATGTTTGGTAGATAGTTTTGTTTGTAATTTATGATGATCATGATTATTATTAATATTATTATTATTATTATTATTATTATTATTATTATTATTATTATTATTATTATTATTATTATTATTAATATTATTATTATTAGAGTATAAAATTATAATTCTTGCCTCTTTCTTAAAACATTTTAGTGACATTGCAGCCGTGGATCGAGTCAGAACTGCAGACCCAGTTGATGGACGATGTGGTGGACAGAGGAGACTGGACCCCCAAACACCCTGAGTACCGACCCAGATGATGTCCCACTGACACCATCCAGCCCAGCAGCACTGCAGGGACTCCTGCTCAGCCTGTTACTGTCCATCATCTGTTACTGTTTTAATATTTTTTTCAATAATTGTTTTTGTTAATAGTTAATAATAATCTGTAAATAGTTATTTATGCTGTAATTTTGTAAATAGTTGTAAATGTTAAGACCTTAATAATAAAAGAAAACATTCAATCCCTTGTTGTCCCTGAAAAGTAGCACTAGCCTTAAATTGTACTTAAGCTTTAAATACCGAATGGAATAGACAATGTGTAACAATAAAACAATATTTTATTTCATGAATTATATAAAATGAACAATTATGAACAAATAATTTAAAAATAACTCATACATTTAACTAAATAACAGAAATAATGTACGGATTGTCCTCTGGAGCAGAGACGAGCCTCTCCATCCTCTCTGCAGCCTCATGTCCTCCTTCATCTTCCCTCCTTCTCTTCCTCCTCGGCCCTGGCTGGCTCTCCTCCTCGTCATTGTCTTCATCCTCCTCCTCCTGGTCACTTGGCCCTGGTGTGTCCTCAGGGATGGAGGCAGTTAGGACAGGGGGGGCAGTGGAAGGCCTCTGTTCTAACACCTCATCCAGTAAGGCCAAACCAGGACCCAGCAGCAGCGCTGGGCCTCCCGCTGACCCTCTCCTGTCCCTGGATATTAGCAATCCTAAGGCAGTGGAAATCAATCAGCTATTTACAGCAAAGTATTTATTAACTTGCATGGGTAAAACACATATACTTTACTTTCCACATCATCATTCAAACCTGCAACTTGTTCTCTAAATGGTCCCACTTGTTTTGTGGCCTGCTGGGCTCGACCTTCCCCTGCAGGCCTATTGTTTCCAGAACTGTTCTGAACACAGAGAGAAGCAAGAGAAAAGGTAAACACAAGATCACATTAACACAGGGATGTAAAGATTTGTGACATCAGGACAGACACATGGGCTATTTATTATTTATTATTTATAACTGCATTACTTCCAGCCAGCCAGCAGAATGTTTCGCCCTGTGAACAATTGTTGTTCTGACCTCGGACAGTGATGAAGCCCTCTGTTTGCTCCCTGAAACACAATGAAATGTAAAAGACATTTTGTTTTAGGTTAACAGACAAAAGGGTTCTAATACAGCAAAACAATATATTCATCATAAGGATAATCATAAACTTAGATCTTTATTCAGATCTAATGTTTAACTAGACTTTACAGGGATCACAGCCTGATCTAAATCTGTTCATCTTGGTCCATTTATGTACAAGAAGTAAAAATGGTCTCCATGTCACAATAACATATAAAATACAAGTCAACCTCTGAACGTCTATTGTTTGGAAGTGAAGGCTTTTAAGGCTTTACTTCCAAAGGCATCAAGCTGAGCATTAGCAACGAATTTTAACTGAAATGTTAAGGTTTTAATGTCCCTTGAAGTTTAACATATTTGGCGTTGGATGTTCAAAGGAGTAAAAACCAAGTATAGACCCAATACTCCCATTTAAATGCGAGATTTGCGCCACTTGAGGTCGCCATTATTTATTTATTTGTGTCTTCTCTTCGGGCGCGCTATGAATCTTTGGATATGTGAGACCACGAAGGGTAGTAGCGGTGCACACTCCAAAAACAAGTAAAAGCAGGGCGCATTTGGAGAACACTTTGAATTTGGACACCCTTCGCGCGGCGTACTGACGTAATTGCACTTCAAATGCGCACTCGAAGTGTGCGGACCTGGAATTGGGACACAGCCTTATTCTGCAGCACCAGTAACTTCCTGAAAGGGCATTTAACAAGAAAAGAAGGGAGGCAATGGCCATTTTTGCCACACTAACAATAGAGCCTGAGTGTAGACCAAAGCTTAAAGGGATATTCCGGTGCAAGTTTAATCCATGGTCTAACACACCGTGATACTGTGTCAGACTCCCTCTTGAGAGATCAAGTTAGCAGACCGCTAATTTACAGAGTTTTATCAACCTCAGAAACGACCACACGACAATAATACATTGCAGTAAATGGATCCGAATATAAACCGCCACCAAAAAGCCACAAATAATGCTCACCAAAGCACCAAACTTCAGCAACAGTACAAATAGGGTCTCAGCACATAGTCCGGGGCATGCATGCATGTATGTATGTATGCATGCATGTATGTATGTATGTATGTATGTATGTATGTATGTATGTATGTATGTATGTATGTATGTATGTATGTATGTATGTATGTATGTATGTATGTATCGATTGGCCAGCTGACCCCTCTGTGGAAAAAATGAAAAGAAAATGTAATTATTAATTATTACTGTCATTGTTACTACTTACAATACTAAGGGTGCACCCAACTGATCACAAAACTCACAATTTAGATCACATCACTTTTGTGAAAAACATTATTATTGTTTAATAAATTATTAATACTCTATTTTGGCTGTCATCTCTATCTAGACACTTGCTATATTCACCATTGTATATTATTCTTTATATATATATATAGTCTACTCTATATTAATCCACAAGTATTATATATTTCTGATATTACTTTGGGCGTTTTCACACCTATAGTTCGTTTGCTGTGGTCTGAATCAGGGACCAACTTGTTACAATGTTGCATGTTGCCTTGAGTTTGGTTTGTGTTCACACGGCAGCATTTACAAACAGACCAAAGTGTGTGATGCGCGAGGAAACTGCTCTCTAATTGGTCCGAATTTCGAAACCAATGCAGCAATTCACTGAATTTAGCACCGAGCAGACAGGAAGTCAAGCACTCAAACAATATGACATCCAGTTACTTTTCAAAATAAAACACTCCATGTTGACATCAGCATACAAATCTCAAAAAAGAGAAAAACAAGCTCTTCTGCTAATCCTTCGGTTAGGAACACTTCCTGCTGTTGTTTTTATGACCCAAACCTATAACTGCGGTCGTGAGTGATTATGTGATTATCGCAGGAACTCCTCGGTCTCGCGATGCCAGCTGTCTACTGTAAACGCCCTTATATATATTGACTGTCTATCTCTCTGTCTGCTTGCTCGTCTGTTGTCAATGGACTCAGTCAATCTGATTGGTCAGATGGCTGCTGATCCACAGGTAGATGCTGCTCCGGTGAACGGAGCTGAGATGAAAGTCAGTCATCTCAGTCAATTTGTTATCACTAGCCCTTTTTACACAGCGTCTCCACATTATCTCCGGAGCGGTTGTTCGCCAGTTCTCCGCCGATGGTGATTCACACAGAGCGAAACATCTCCGCCTTACCGCCTGTAATTCACACAGAAAGCCGGCACTGCGGTTCCTAAAGTGACGTGACGGTACACAGGTCCACCCAGTATGTGTTTCCAGATTTCACCTTTTAAAGTCGACCTAATAATTTCCCAAATATTGACACATAGCTACAGTGAGGAGGATTTGAGACAATTAATAAGTGGTTGATGGGGTAGTAAACTGCTGAGACACTTTATTTCTGCCTTTCCCTTCAGAACAAAATCATTGCAAGAAATCTGTCATTGTATTATTAATGCAAACTCCCTGGCAGGGGGGCCACAGGGGGGTCCAGACTCAGAGTTACGGGGGCACTGGCCCCTGTTGGCCCCCCCCCTAGAACCGCCCCTGCTGTCACTTCCTCCCTTACGTCTTCTCCACTACATAACAAACGCACGTTGCATGCTGCACGCTGCTTCTGCGTAGGGAGACTTGGATAAAGTATCTCGAGGGTTTTCCACACCACGATTATTGACCATGGTTACAATGGTAATTAAAACTTTAACAGTAACCTTCACAATTTTACCACGGTTTACCATGACACCGGTAACCGTTACATCCCTATTCACTATCTAACCCCAGTAACATTGGACCAGCCATTGAAGCTGCCAGGACATTGCATCTTTATTTCCCACTGTTAGACCCTTATTACAGTCTTATTACACTTACTTAGAGGATAATTTGTGACACATTACAACAGAACTGTACTTTAAAATTAAGTCACCTCCTTCTCACTGTTATACCCTTATAAGACTTTCTTCGAGGGTCGCTTTTCTGACCCTTTAGGATGGCCTGCAGTGCTCCAGAGCCCATCCAGCACAAGGCTAAAGGGCGCTGTGTGGCTCACGATGCGCCACTGTGGCCCGCTCTTCACACAGGGCCCTGGGGTCTCCACAGCTGCTGTAGCCAAGCTCCAGCTCAAACACGCGCTGCTCGTGAGGAGCTGATGGTTGCTCTCTGGAAGTCCTTCTGTCATGGCACAGAAGGAGGCTCAAACTCAAGGCAAAAGAGAGACAACGCAGAGAAGGGTTACAACCAAAATAATTAAAGCTGCAAGCAGCGATGAACGGGCCCTCGCAGTCCACGCGCGTCGGGGCGTGCTGCTGTCGATGCATGCTGCCGTCGGGGCTTGCTGCCTTTGGGGCATGCTCAAGCAACACCTTCCGCTGAGGAAGTCGTTGCTTCATAATTCGATGGACTGCTATTGCCGGTTTGAAATGATGTACGCCGAAGTCAGAAAAACTGTGTGAACTGCTGCATGATTCCCCGGACAAAGACTGAGTCGATGCTCCGCCTCTGGAGCTGGCGGAAGAGAATGTGCACACTAGGCATGATGCAATGAAATAGTTTCAGGAACATCAGGAACATGCCTATGTATATGTTGTCTATGTGAAGTAAAAGATGTGGGATCCAAATCAAGCTGAAGAGAACTTTTTCTACAGTTCTTCCAGCTGCTCTCCACTGTAGCTATGATGTCACGCATTCTATTTCAAGCAACACCAGTGTTGGGAATAACGGCGTTAGAATAAACGGCATTACTCACAGCGTAACTTTTTTTCAGTAACAGGTAATCTAACCAATATTACTATTTCCATCGTTACAATGCCGTCACCGTTACGGACTATTAAATGTGGCGCGTGACAAACTGAAGCTGATCACTGAAGCTGTTGTCATCCATCTCTGCTCTCAGCCACCGGAGCTGCAGAGCTGTATTTTTTTTCCTCCGGTGAAGGAGGAGGGAGGAGGGAGGAGCAAGACAACCGCATAAGTGGTGATGATTGGCTCCCTAATGTTGAGTGAGAGTTCTTAAGCCAATCAGTGGCAATGTTCGGTTTACACACAAGCCACACACGCACACAGCAGCCTCACACACTCAAACTAGCAGAGGGGAACTGCGGCAATGGCGAGTCCGGAGGGAAAGTTAATGTTTTCAAAGTGAAAGTACAGACACTACTTTAATCTCCTTTGTCCATGTCCGTTGTAAGCAACTCTGATCTGATGAAGCATCTCTCAACGGCACACGCTTTTACAAAACTCACACTGGCCAAAACTGACTGACGCTGACGCTGTTGATGATGATAACAGGCCAGGTGTGGCTAACATGTGCTCCGCTAACAGCTTCACAGAAACTTGTGACACAGACTGAACTGAATGCAATGATAGGCAGGTATGTTGTTGAGAACTTGCTCCCGTTATCAGCAGTTGACTCAGACTCCTTCAGAGTCTCATTGGCAAAGTATCGGGGAAAGCAGGTGCCGGTCAAAGAAATACATTTTCTAAATACATATGTAGATGCCAAGTAGCTAAAATGACTGCCGAGCTCAAAGGGGGGAAGAAATAAAAGTAACGCAACAGTTAATTTCCTGTTAACTGATTACTTTTGTAGTGGACTAATATAGTTACTAACTCAGTTACTTTTGGGAGAAGTAACAAGTAACTATTGCTAATTACTTTTCAAAAGTAACGTGCCCAACACTGCACAGTACACACCCATTATAAAATCAGAAGTCGGCCTAAAAATCCTTAAAACTAAAACTGTGATGATTTGAAAACCGTACAAGATTTTCAAAAACTGAATACATGCCCAATAGTTTGATGTCTTCTGACTCTTTAAAAGTTAGAATGGTGTGTCTATCTCAAAGTATGAGGGATAAGGAGAGGTTGAAGGTCGATGAGTTTTGAAGAGGACTTGAAGATTTCCCCATTTACTTTCCATTCAAAATGATTAGACTGCGACCAGAGCGCCATCTATGGGCCGATTTGCACCAAATTTTACACAGTGCATCATCATGCCATACCACACAATGAATAGTATTTATGTGATAATCGTACAGTATTTCATAAAGATATGCAAGATTGTCTGTTTTCAACACAATATGCAGGAATTTGTCATATTATATTTCAGGCAGTTTATGGACTATCAAAATTCTTTTAATAACTTTTTGTCAGGAGGGTCTACAGATGCTACATGCAAAGTTTGGTGCAAATTGGTCAAATCGTCTAGGAGGAGTTTGAAAAAGTAGGTTTTTCATTGTTTGCAAATTTGGGAAATGGAAAGTTACTGCAAAAGTGGGCGTGGCCCACATCAAACAATTCAGCTAAATTCAGGGAATACATATATATGAGGATTAATAATGTGCAACATATTAAGTGGGAGTTATGAGCCAAAAACGCTTTTGCATTGAAAATAGCGCCACCTGGTGGTCATTTTCGGTGAGTGAGTCACAGGGGCCATTCTATAGCACCTCTATGAATTTCATTTCCATAAGTGTTATGGTGTGGGCACAGGGCCAATTATACAATTAAAGTGATGCCAGAACCCCACCTAGTGGTGGATCGGTAAACCCTTTGTCAGATGTCCTCAGGAGGGCACTGACAATAAATGTACCAAGTTTCGTCTTATTCCGATGCACCGTTGTGGAGATATAAAATACATCAATTTAAAGAGCGCCACCTTGTGGTCATCGCCAAAAATTTTGCACAGGGCCTCAGGGGCTCATGGTGAAGTAGTGTCCTGAGTTTCATGTCATTAGACCACACCAATGTGGAGATATGCAACACTTCCTGTTTGGAACCAAATCTGCAGGAAGTTGTTATTTAATAACTTGAGTATTGTGTGGCCTATCAAAATTCTTTTAATAACTTTTTGTCAGGAGGGTCCAGAGATGCTGTCTGCCAAGTTTCGTGCAAATCGGTGAAATCGCCTGGGAGGAGTTCGAAAAAGTAGGTTTTCGACATTTTGCGACGTAGCGAAAAAAAAACGGTAGGCGGAAATGGGCGTGACCTATACCACGAGATTCAGCACAATTAACTGAACGTGTGGATATATGGTTTTTGAATGTGGGACAAAGTATATGGGCCCTAATTAAAGCTTCACCGATACAAAACCTTAACTCAGAAAGGAGTGAGACATCACCCAAAGACTGGCGGGGAATAACTCAACTACACGAACCAAAAGAGAGAGTGAAACTTAAACAGACTTGGAGAAAACCCGAGCTATCAACACAAACTGAAAACCAGGGAAGCAGTCAAGAAAACGTTCCGGCATGGGATTACAGGGAGCGTCTGGTCTTTATGGTGGCGGCGTATGAATGAAGACGCCACCCTCCATGCTGCGCGGATCAATCAGCTTATTGCTGAGTGGCTGCGCCTGTCCGTCTTGCACCCACATCATGAGAGAGAGAGAGAGAGAGAGAGAGAGAGAGAGAGAGAGAGAGAGAGAGAGAGAGAGAGAGAGAGAGAGAGAGAGAGAGAGAGAGAGAGAGAGAGAGAGAGAGAGAGAGAGAGAGAGAGGATAGAGAGAGAGAGAGAGAGAGAGAGAGGATAGAGAGAGAGAGAGAGAGAGAGAGAGAGAGAGAGAGAGAGAGAGAGAGAGAGAGAGAGATTTGATTTTTGAATCAACTTTATTTTTTCGTTCTTTTTTCAAAAAATCATCTGAACATATTATATTCAAACATTTCCACTCTTACTCTTTAGAGTAAATGAATGAATGAATGAATGAATGAATAAATAAATAAATAAATAAATACTTAATTCACATGAGCACATCTCCAAACTGCAGTGTGTGGTTTTCTACAGAACACAACGCCTGATTAAAACACCAAACCTGCTGGAAGGAGTCCAGATCTCCTGCTGCTTTGAAATAGTTAAAATCTATGAGGAGTCTGGACCTCATCATATTGATACACACAGTGACAGGTTCAACAATAAAACCATCCTCCACTTTTCTCCTTCGGCTAAAATACACCGCCATCTTGGCCTGCCCTAAAACAAAGTTTAAAAGCTGGCATTTGTTCTTGTGTTGGCGTGTGTATTTAAAACCCAGAATAAAAAGCTGCTTGGTAAAAACCTCTCCACATTTGGTAAAAACAGTTTGTAAAAACAGAAACAGGGGTAAAAGACGAAGACACTCATAAAAACAGTGAAACACAGTCTCTCTTTGGTCGCAGTAGGGGCACTTGTCCTCTACTGCCGGGTTTATAGTGGACACAAAGGAGTTCACTGCTATGACCCCATGGAGGACTCTCCAGTGAATATCTGCATGTTTTTTTGAGAGTGGAGGCTTGTAGAAGGACCTCCACTCTGGTCTGGCTGCAGGAGCCAGCTGCAGATATCTCCTCCATGGAGTGTCAGGTCTTTTGTCCAGTTTTGTTTTGTTTATTGCTTTCACCAATATTCTGTAAAATGTTTTTCCTGTGGTACCATCCAGTGGTGCGAGGTGTGTATGTTCCATTAAAATCCCAGAGCAGTCTTTAAAATCCGGTGCCAGGAAAATGGCAGGAAAAGGATCGTCATCCTTCACTGTTGGATTAAAAGAGGAGTTTAAAAGCAGGCGGTCGTGTCCTGTGAGTCTCTGTTTCCAGTGTTCTAGGAGTTTTTGTGTGACCCTCACTGACATCAGTCCCAGCTGGGCAGCGAGTCTGGAGGGGTCATCCATCCGGGGCCCAGTCAGCGCCACCACCTGCCCCAGAGTAACAACCCCCGCAGTCTGTAGTCTTGTGGTCAGATTCTGACCTGCCCAGCTGGGAAGGTCCAGACGGGTCCCCCACAGGACCGGCTCCTGGAGGATCCAGTACAGGGAGTCCGCTTGCTCTCTCCTCTCTTTCCTCAGCAGGTTCCACACTCTAAAAACACTTTTATAAAAAGCAGGCAAAGGAGATGTGCTCATGTTTGGTATGTTCATTAAAAACAAATTAAAATCATGACCAAGGCCTTTAAAACCCTGCAGAATGCAGCGGGACAGGGGTCTCCACAGAGTGTCCTTTGGCCCTGTCAGCAGTCTTTGAATAAACTGGAGGCGGAAAGCCGCGCCCCTGCTGGCCAGATGGACCAGGCCTTGCCCCCCCCTCTTCTTTAGGTAAAAACAGGACACTCTGTGGGACCCAGTGCAACTTGTCCCAAATAAAATCAACTAAAACCGATTGAATTTTTGACAGGAGAGAAACCGGAGGATCGACGCAGGCCAGCCGGTGCCACAAGGAGGATGAGACCAGGTTATTGGCTATTAAGGTTCGGCCTCTATATGACATTTTTGGGAGTAGCCACCTCCACTTCTCCAGCCGACCTTTAACCTGCTCCAGGACATTGTCCCAGTTTTTATTTGTGTTGGTCTCATCCCCCAGGAAGACTCCAAGGTATCTGAAACCTCCTTTTTTCCATTGTAGGCCCCCAGGCAGCCTGAGCCGACCCCCCAGCTCCCCTCCAGCCATCAGAGCCTCGCTTTTCCCCCAGTTCACTCTAGCAGATGAAATAAAACCAAAGTCTTTCACAGTGTCAGTTAAAATGTCAATATCTTGTTGTGACTTAACTAAAACTATGAGATCATCCGCGTACACAGACAGTTTAAAAGACACGGGACACTGGGGGAAACACACACCTGTAAGTTTATCTCTGAGTTTGTGGAGCAGAGGCTCGATGGCTACCGAATATAACATCCCAGAGAGAGAGCAGCCCTGCCTTACCCCTCTCTGGATCTCAAATGGTGCGCTCAGCCCGCCGTTAATTTTCAGAACGCTCGCAATGTCACTATAGAGAACCCGGACCATGGCTATGAAGCCAGGGTTGAACCCAAAAGCAGCCAGAGTCTGCCACAGGTACTGGTGTTCAACCCGGTCAAAAGCCTTTTCTTGGTCTATTGAAATCAGACCAGTCTCTATACCCAATGAACTGGAGAGCTCCAAAACATCTCGAATTAAAGTGACGTTGTCACTGATGAGCCTGCCGGGCACACAGTAGGTCTGGTCAGAGTGGATGATGGACGCCATCACCTCTCTCAGTCTAAGGGCCAGAGCTTTGGACAGGATCTTATAATCTGTGCACAGCAATGAGACCGGCCTCCAGTTTTTAAGTTCTTGCAGTTCTCCCTTTTTAGGCAGCAGGGTTATTGCGGCCCTCCTGCAGCTCAGAGGCAGTCTGCTGGTCTTTAGGCTTTCGTTTATCACCTCTAGCAGATCTGGTCCTATGGTGGACCAGAAAGACTTGTAAAAGTCAGCAGGAAGGCCGTCCATGCCTGGAGCTCTGCCGCTCTGCAGGCTCATGGTGGCAGTGTGGAGCTCCTGCAGCGTCACCTCTGCTGCCAGCTCGCTGTTGTCAGCCTCGCTGACCTGAGGGAGACCGCTGAGGAAGCTGCTGTGCACATCTGGATTATGTGTCCACTCACTCTTAAAAAGTTTTCTGTAAAACTCGGCAGCATACTTCCTAATCTCAGATGAGTCTGAGACTTGGGAGCCGCTACCCGTTCGTAAAGAATGAATGGTCTTCCTTTGTCCATTTTTCCGCTCCAGCCCAAAGAAGAAGCGAGATGGGGCGTCCATCTGTGTGATGTTCATGAACCTAGACCTGACCAGAGCCCCCTGTGCTGAGATGCCCAGCAGGTTGGCTATGGCCGACTTTTTTGACTTGAGGGAGTCTAAAAGCCCTCGATTTGCTGTGGAGTCTGCTAAAGTCTGCAGCTCCACCACCTGCGTCTCCAGATCTTTCATGGACCGGGTTAAGTCTGTAGTGACACCACGAGTGAACTGCTGGCAGAGCTGCTTTATCTGGGTCTTACCAAAGTCCCACCACTGTTGTATGTTAGTGAAGGCAGGCCTGCTCTCTCTGTGGGACCCCCAAAAAAACTTAAAAGCAGTTCTAAAAGCCTGGTCATCTAAAAGGGCCGTGTTAAAATGCCAATAGGCGCTCTTTAAACGGATGTTTTTGATAAAAACATGACAGGAGACTAAAAAATGATCACTAAAACCCACAGGCTGAATACAACACCTCTTAAAAATATTTAAATGGTGTTTAAAACAATAAAAGCGGTCCAGTCTGGCCAGAGATAAAACCCCCTCCCTGCTGTGGCTCCAGGTGTACTGTCTGTGCTGACTGTTAAAAACCCTCCACACATCACTCAGCTCCTGGTTCTCCATCAGCTGTCTGAGTGTGTGAGATGACGGAGGGTGTGGCTCAGGATGGTTCCTGTCTAGGGTTGGATCCTCTGTGCAGTTAAAATCCCCCCCTAAAAACATAAAACCATCATCCTCACAGTTCTTAACACAGTCACTTAAAATGTTTAAAAAAGCTACCCTGTCCACTGCGTTAGTGGGAGTGTAGACATTTAAAAACACAAGTTTTACGTTTTCAAAGACAGCTTTAACTTTCAATAAAACACCTGGAACGACTTCATCAACAGTAAAAGAAAAAGGTAAAAAGCTCTGAGCAAATAAAATCCCCACTCCTCCACTCAGACTGGACCTGTGACTTAAAACCACCTCCCCTTTAAAAGCCCTTTTCCAGTCACTTTCATTGTCTACAGTGCTGTGAGTTTCTTGAACAAACATGACATCAATTCTTTTAGTCTCCATCAGTTTAAAAAGAGCGGCTTGTTTAAGATCAGACCTGGCCCCGTTCAGGTTTAAGGTGCTGATATTAAAATCACACATTGATAAAAAATGAACAGCAGTAAGAAGAGCAGTCAGTAAAAGGTAAAAACATCTAACATTCATCTTCATCATTGATGATTTGAGCTCTTACCTTCAGTATTAACTTTTTCAATCTGAATATTTCTTGCTCTGTTAAAACTTCCTCTCCATAGCTCTTCCTGGTGAGTGGCCTGGCTGAACTAATAAATAACTGTAGGTCAGGAAAGAACTCACCTACATTAGGCAGCCTGGCTCCTTTAGTCTGCTCCAGGAAGGCTTTGATTTTCTCCGGAGAGTAGTTACACTGAGAGTCCAGCTGAGTCAGGAGAAAATCACTCTCTGACTCAGTGGACCTCTGGGAACTCGTTTTCTTTACTTTGCTGTTCATTTTTTCAGATTCAATGTTCTTTCTTTTCTGCGATATTTTGAGGAGATCGTCATCTGACATATCCTCCTCCATCATTTGTTGCACCATGTCAATTTTCTCAGTCAAACTACTTGTTGTGGCTTCAATGTTTGCCTCAGAAGACACTTCGGGAATCAGAGCTCCCGCAACCACGGGGGCCGTCCGTCGCGGGGGGGTTCCCCGCGACGGACGGCCCCACCGGAGCAGAAAGAACCGGCCTTGCGGCAACAACGGGAGTGCCCCACACGGTAACCGGGGCAGGGGTGACATCCGCGGGCGGATCTCCCCCCGGAGCCGCAGCAGCAGCACCGGGCGGACCTCCCCCCGCAGCCGCCGCAGCAGCAGCACCGGGCGGACCTCCCCCCGCAGCCGCCGCAGCAGCAGCACCGGGCGGACCTCCCCCCGGAGCCGCAGCAGCAGCACCGGTCGGATCTCCCCCCGGAGCCGCAGCAGCCCGCTGCGCTCCACAGTCCTTCGGGCAGGAGCGGACCAGGTGCCCCTCGCCCCCACAACCAAAACATTTCATTGTCTCGGAAGAAACGAAGATCACATAATTAAAACCATCAACTTTAAAAGAGAAAGACAGGCTCAGATCAGTGTTTCTTTCTTTTAGGATCATGTACACCTGTCTCCTATGACACACAACATGCTTCAGTTTCGGGGATTTACACCCCAGCGAAACCATCCTGATTGGTGACACAAGTTGACCGTATCTAGACAGCTCCCTCCCCAGCAATTCGTTCTTGATGAACGGGGGAGCATTTGAGATCATAATTTTTGTGGCTGGGTTGACGAGAGGGGAGACGGGAGTGAAAGTGTCTCTGATAACCACTCCCTTCTCCACCACCTCGCCAACCTTAGCCGTACTGTCCAAAAACAAAACAATGGCCCCGTTCATTCGCGAGGCAGACCTCACGCTGTCACACCCGACCACCTCTCCCACAGCCAGCCCGGCCTCCTCCACCGAGCACTGCACTGCGGGGAAAAGCTTGATCGCATGTCTGCGAGTTAGCTTTTCAAACTCCGCAGGTGCAGCCTCCGCCACCGGCATTGTGCCACACAGAGCACGCTGCCCCTCACAAACAATTACACACACACGTTCACACACACACACACAAAAACAGCCCTTATAACAACAAAGGAAAAAATAATAACTCATAAACACACTCACACCGACGAAAAAGAAAAAAGTTTTTCTCAAACTTACGAAAAGTTGAAACAAAAACCACACGCTCTCAGCTCCTTACTCACACACCACCTCACACAGAGAGAGAGAGAGAGAGAGAGAGAGAGAGAGAGAGAGAGAGAGAGAGACTTTGACTTTTAAAAACCTTTTTTATTACAGAGCTTCTTTAAACACAACCATTTTGTTAAAGAAAACTATATGTTAAAAACAGACTGGAAACACAACCTCTCCTCCTCCACCAAACAGACGGCTTTGTTGAAGCACCACATCTTGATAAAAACATCCAGATTCTCCATTAATTTGTAAAAATTAAAATCAATAAATACTCTTGTCCTAACCAGCGCAATAAAAACTCTTTCTAACTGGCTTTCTTTTCCTCTCAGTTTGCTTCTTCTTGTCAAATAAATTGCCATCTTTGCTTCACCTGTTAAAAAGTTTAAAAGCTGCCATTTCTCTGCATTGAGTTTACAGTACTTTGTGCCAAAAATAAAAACATTCTTTGACCAGACTTCATTAAAACGCTCAAAACATGCTTTTAAAACTTTAAAAAGTTCTAAAAGCCTTTCACACTCTAAAAAACAGTGAAATATTGTTTCCGGCAGTTTACAGAAGGGACACTCATTTTTTACAGTGGGGTTAAAAACGGCAACATAACTATTAACAGCGATGGCTCCATGTAAGATCCTCCAGTGGAGATCTCCTGTTCTTTTTTTGGAGGGTGCTTTATAAAAGCTTCTCCATCCTGGCTGCTCAGTCCCCGTCATTTGTGTGTGTCCTCTCCAAATGCTGTCTCTCCGAGTCTCTAGTCTCTTCCTGTTCAGAACGATAACACACTCCTTATACAGGGTTTTTCCGCTTACTGTGTGTAGGTCTAGCTCTGTCTGTGTGTACTTGTTCATCAGTTGTCCTGAGGATCCCTCCAGGTTTGGAATCAGAGTAGTCTCTGGGAACGGGTCCTCTGCGTCCGGCTCCTCTCCCCCTTCTCCATACTCCTTCAGCATCAGTAGTTCTTCGTCCTCCAGCTTGTCCCTCCACCTTTTTAGGACCAGATGTGCAAGCCTTGTGGACTTCACCCTCAGCCGCTCCGCCAAGGCCTCTCCGTCCTGCATGTCGCTCCCTGCCACGTCCACCACCTGTCTCAGAGTCAGGACGCCTGCGTCCTTCAGGATATCCCTCAGCCCTGGGGTGGATTCATTCTGTACATCCAGCCTGGCTCCTCCGATAACTGATTCCTCCAGGAGCCAGTGGAGAGATACTGCACATCCTTTGTTCCTTTTTTAAAAAATATTCCAAGCTTTAAAAAGTTCCTGATAAAAGCCTGATAAAAAAGTTAGCTCTGATTTGTTTAAATAGTTTGTGTCCATTAAAAACAATGAGCCATCCAGTCCCATTTTTCCAGTTCTTTTTAAAACCACACTTGCCACATCTTTCCAAACATTAAAATATCCTGTTAAAAACTTTTGTAAAAATTGTAATCTAAAAGTCATCAGTCTGCTTTTGATGTCCACCACGCCATGCCCCCCTTCCTCTTTAGGTAAAAAAATGACCTCTTTTCTGATCCAGTGAAACTTCCCTGCCCAAAAAAAGTCCATTAGCTCTGACTGGATCGTGTTGATCAGTGCTGGTGGTGGTGGGACACAAGCTACCTTGTGCCACAGCTGTGAGGCCACCAGGTTGTTTATAATTAGTGTTCTTCCTCTGAAGGACAGCTGTGGCAGCACCCACTCCCATTTCTTTAGTTTGCTTTTTAATTTTTCTAAAATACCTTCCCAGTTTTTTCCCATCACATTTTCACTTCCTAAAAAAACTCCCAAATACTTAAAACCATCTCTCTTCCACTTTAAAACCCCTGGTAGTTTTAAAAGCCCCTTCCTCCACCTGCCCACTGCCAACGCTTCACTTTTTACCCAGTTTACTTTTGCTGCTGATAAAATCCCAAAGTCTTTGACAATCCCTCCCAGTTTTGTAATGTCCTCCTGTGTCCTTACAATAACAATAACATCATCCGCATATGCTGATAAGATGTTGTTTCTTTTAAAACCATTTAAAAACAGACCTTCAATGTTTTTTCTTATTTTGCACAGCATGGGTTCTATTGAGATTGAGTACAGCATACCTGAGAGGGGGCAGCCCTGTCTCACCCCCCTGCACACTTTAAAGGGGGCGCTTAGTCCTCCATTGATCTTTAGTACACTTTCAACGTCCTGGTACAGAACCTGGATCATGGCGATTAGACCTGGGCTGAGGCCGAAACTCTCCAGAGTTTTCCAGAGATAAAGGTGCTCAACCCGGTCAAAAGCCTTTTCCTGGTCTAACGAAATGAGACCAGTATCAATGCCCAAAGAAGTGGAGATGTCCAAAATATCCCTAATCAATGACACATTGTCCAGAATAGACCTACCAGGCACACAGTATGTCTGGTCCTGGTGGACTATCAGGTCCATAATGTCTCGCAGCCTGTTGGCTAGTGCTTTTGATAAAATCTTATAGTCCGTACATAGAAGCGATACCGGGCGCCAGTTTTTAATGTCCAACAGATCTCCTTTTTTTGGCAGAAGCGTTACCACTGCTCTCCTGCAGCTCTGTGGTAGGCGATTGTCTTTAAAACTGCTATTAAAAACAGTTAAAAGGTCCTCCCCCAACACCCCCCAGAATTCTTTATAAAATTCTGCAGGGATCCCGTCAATCCCAGGAGCTTTGTCTCCCCCCATGCCCTTCAGGGCCGTGTATAGTTCCTGGAGAACCAGTGGTTCCCCCATCTCAGCTCCGGTGTCTTCCGGGATTTTTGGCAGCTCCCTACAGAAATACTCAAACATGTCTTTATTTTCCTCATACTCACTGCTGTAGAGGTCTGTGTAGAACTGTACAGCTCTTCTCCGGATCTCTCCAGGTTCAGTCAGTTCTGCTCCGGAGGTCGAACGCAGCACAGGGACGCTTCTTCTCTGTCCGTTTTTCTTCTCCAGGCCGAAGAAGAATTTGGATGGAGCGTCCACTAGTGCCGCAGCCCGATATCTGGACCGGACCAGCGCCCCCTGCGCCTTTGTGCCTAGTAGGTCTTTTAAAGCAGATCGTTTAGACTTGAGATCTTTAATATGATCTCGATTTCCAGTGGACTCTACTAGGCTCTGGATTTCCACAATCTCAATCTCCAGATCTCTCATAGATCTGGTAATGTCCCGTGTGACGTTGAAAGTGTACTGCTGACAGAGCTGCCTTATCTCACTCTTCCCGTGATCCCACCACTGTCTTAGAGAAATAAAATCGTTTTTCCTGAGTCCAGAACCTTCCCAGAAATACCTAAAAACGTCTTTAAAATGGGCATCTGACAACAAATTGGTGTTAAAATGCCAATATGCGCTCTTATGTTTTAAGTTAGCGATAAAAACATTACAAAAGGCAACAGAGTGATCAGTAAAACCAACAGGTGTAATGCCACACTTCTTAAAAATGCTAAGATGGTGCTTAAAACAATAAAAACGGTCTAATCTAGCAAGAGAAATTAAAATCCCTCTAGAGTGAGCCCAGGTATACTGCCTCCCATCACCATGCATTCTCCTCCACACGTCTGTTAAATCATGTTCATTTAAAACCTGTTTCAGAGCACTCTGAGATTCTCTGTGAGGCTCAACGTGATTCCTGTCCAGCAAGTCATTCTCTGTGCAGTTAAAATCCCCTCCCAAAAATAAATAATCCTCAACATTTGCTTTGCTTAAAAACGTGCTTAAAATTCTTAAAAACGCCACTCTGTCAGATCCTGAGGTGGGGGCATACACGTTGATAAAAACAAGTTTAAAATGTTCATAAATTGTCTTCACCACCATCATTCTTCCCTCCACCACCTCCTCCACTTCAAAAGACACAGGGGTAAAACTCTTGGCAAAGAGGATGCCCACCCCCCCACTGTTTGTGCTTTTGTGGCTCAACAGCACCTCCCCCCCCCCCACTCTTTCTTCCAATCAGACTCATTTAAAATGTCACTGTGAGTCTCCTGTACAAACATCACATCTACTTTTTTTATATTCATCATTTCAAATAGCAGAGACCTTTTCCCTGCATCTCTTGCCCCGTTTATATTTATGGTGCTGATATTAAAATGGCTCATTAAAGATAACAAAGAAAGCCAGCAAACCAGCACCGCTGTCACTTCATTCATCTTCATCATTTGCTGCATTGTTCAGTTCTTTCCTAATTTTCTGAATGATCTTTCGTAATCTGTAAACCTCCTGGTCTGTGTATCCCCCTCTCCCCTTACTTCTCATCTGTTGCTGGGCAGAGGTTGCCAGCATCTCTTTGTTTGAAAAGTAATCTTCTATTTTAACAGATTTTGCATTCTTGGTTTTTTGTAGGAACGATTTGATTTTGCCAACAGTGTAATATTTTTTCCTGCTTTTCTTTGAGGCTTGGCTTTCCTCATCCTCCGTATCCTCCCCCACACAAGATTCATAATCTGAGCCTTCCTGCACCTCTGTTTGCTTCTCGCTCCCCAGACCTGCTGTCCCTTTCTTTGCTTGAAGCTCTCCAGAATTTTTCCTTAGTTTTCTTTTCAGATGTGGCACTTTTAAAAGGTCATCCTCATCCCCTATTTCACAGTCACTCTCTTCCACTGCTTCTTCCACCGCCGCCCTGTTACCTGCACTCTTTTCCTTTGGCTTTGTAACTGTCTTATCCTCTCCTGTCTCCTCCTGCCCTCCCACACTCACCTGGCTGTACAGTTCATCCTCATCCACCACCTCCTCTTCCACCTGCTTCCCCTGTTCCTCACCTGCTTCCTCCTGCACCTCCGCCTGTTCTTTCTGTTCCCCACCTACTCCCTCCCGTCCCTCTCCGCTTGCCTCCTCTGGTGTCTCCACCTCCACCTGTCTCCCCTGTTCCTCGCTTATCTCCTCCTGCACCTCCTCCTCCACCTGTACCTCCACCTCCACCTGCCTCCCCTGTTCCTCACTCATCTCCTCCTGTGCCTCCACCTCCACCTGCCTCCCCTGTCCCTCACCTACCTCCTCCTGTACCTCCACCTGTTTTCTCTGTTGCTCCTCTACTGCCTCCTTCTGCGGCTCCACTTCCACCTGTCTTTCCTTCTGACCGTCCTTTGTCCTGCTGGTATCCTTCACAGGACAGGCCCTGATCAAATGTATCTCCCTTCCACACCCAAAGCATTTGGTACTGTCAGAAGAGACAAAAATTACATAATTAAAGTCCTCCACTCTGATCCTGAACGCCAGGCTCAGGTCTTGGTCCCTGTTATTCAGGATCATGAGGACATTTCTCCTATGAGACACTACATGCTTTAGCAATGGAGACTTACATCCCGACGGCACTTTGCGAATGGGTGACACTATTTTGCCGTGTCGGGAAAGCTCTTTCACTAGCGTTTCATCTCTTATGAAGGGAGGGACATTTGACAAAGTCACCTTCTTTGCCGGTGTGGCGAGCGGCAACACGGAAACAAAAGCGTCATTCACCGTGATGCCGCTCTCCACCACCGCGTTAGCCTTTTCTATTGTGTCCACAAAAATGACCACAGCCCCGTTCATCCGCGCCACGGACTTAACACTGCTGTGGCCGACAGCCTGACCCACTGCCAGGCTGCACTCCTCCACTGACACTGACGAGGGCATGGACATCTTAATGCCGTGCTTCCTCGTCAGCTTAGTCAGCTCCATTGTGCGGCGTTAGTCCGCCGAACAGCAATATGCTGGTCGACTACACTAACCCGAGAAAACACACACACACACACACACACACACACACACACAAACTTGCAACACACGTACACTGTAAACCCAAAAAAAAGGTTTACCATTCATTCATAAATCGCTTAACAGCTGATCGATCGCTCCGCTCACAGCACACTCACTCCAACGCTCAGAGAGAGAGAGAGAGAGAGAGAGAGAGAGAGAGAGAGAGAATTGATGAGGAGGAGCTCCTGATTTTAATATTGGACTTTTGGATTGTCAAGAGAGATACAAACATCAAGAACAAGAGGAATAACTTCAAAAACGAGATGGAGATACTTTTCTAAAACATTTTTTTTTACATTTTTTACTTGGAAACCTCAATGTAGGTATATTTTTTTTATCCTTCCAACTGACAAATGCTGCTAGATAGCTAACCAACTGCCAACCAACTGCAAACTGCTCTGAGCCTCAACTCAAGAGAGATACAAAACATCAAGAACAAGTGGAATACCTTCAAAAATGAGATAGAGATACTTTTCTATAAATTTTTTGTTTTTTTTTGTTTTTTAATTTTATTTTGGAAAGTGTAGCTCGGCTATATTTTTATTTTTCCAACTGACAAATGCTGCTAGATAGCTAGCCAACTGCCAACTATGAGCCTCAGCTCCCCACAAGGAACCAGGTGGGAAAATAACACTGACCTGACAGCAAGAAAGGACAAGAAGCTTACTTGCTTAATAGTTACAAGCTAAGAAACTGCCTTTTTGTTTTTATTATTATTATCATTATCACTATTTTTATTTGTTTATTTAAATTTTTTGCTAGCTAACTAGCTAGCATCATTGGCTTGTTTGTTGTTTGGTTGCCAACTGACAAATGCTGCTAGATAGCTAACCAACTGCCAACTGCTCTTCGAGCCTCAGCTCCCCACAAGGAACCAAGTGGGAAAATAACACTGACCTGACAGCAAGAAAAGACAAGAAGCGTACTTGCTTAATAGTTACAAGATAAAAAACTGCTTTTTATTTTTATCTTATTTTGATTAATTGTTATTTTTATTTTTGTGTGTTTTTGCTAGCTAACTAGCTAGCATCATTGGCTTGGTTGATGTTTGGTTGCCATAGCAACATGGTCACTGAAACTACAGCAGCAGCAGTAAGGGACACATTACTCCTCCAGTTTTTTGAGTACCCTGAGGATATAAAATCAGAAAATGGAAGAATAAAGTTCAAACATAGAATCCAAAGAGAATACCCAGAGACTTTATATACTGACCGCTTTAATAACACTGATGTTATTAACAATCTGCTGTTTTACACTGAGCATATCACTGCATGGCATACAGCCATATCAAAGCACTACAGCTTCTACATCAAGAGAGGAATCTGCAAGGGGAGACAAATTCAGATCTTTGAGGATGAAGATAAGTGCCAAGAGGGAAGGATACTGACCATCAACTTCTACCAAAATGGCACAGTCATGGTGCAAGGCAATGAAGCTGCCCTTGGTTCCTTTGTACAGAGCTTTCCTACTCTGAAGAAGACAGCAGCATCTAAAAAGGACACAGCAAGCACTCTGAGCTCTCCCACCACCATACGCACCACAACAGCAGACAGCCAGGTCCATGGCAGTACTCAAAGCTTCCCCATACCTGAGCCGAACAAGCAGCATCCAGAGCAGCACACCATCAGCCTCCTGAGAGACAGACTGGCTCTGCTAGAGGTGGAGCTGACCGAGCTGAGAGAACAGCTACTCCCCACCAGCACCACAACACACCCTGACCTCCAGGAACAACTCGGCCAATATAAGCACCAGATGGACACTACTACACAAGAACTCAGGGAACAGATCTCCAACCTGCAGAAGGATAAACAGACCCTCACCACAGAGCTGAGAGAAACAAAAGACATCGTGAGAAGAGAAATAGCGCAGATGAGAGACGAGATGATGAGGGAATTATCAGCCGTCATGGTGGAACCAAAACTACAACCAAATTCATCCAAGAACAAAAGCTCTTCCCCAATAAGAAAGTGTCAAAGATCTGGTGCCCCACAACTGAGGCTGCACTCCAAATCCTTTCCCACCCCGAGTTTGGCACACCAGGCCACATCCTGATCCACACTGGCACCAACAACCTGCGTGAGGAGCAGGAAAAGGTTGGTAGTCTGGTCACCAAGGTAGCAGAAGAAGCAGCGACGTCCTTTCCAAACTCGCATATCACCATCTCTACCCTGCTACCCCGGAGAGACTTTCACCCCAGAACCATCCACAGGGTGAACAGAGACATCACCAGAGGTTGTGCCTCGCTCCCTAATGTGCATGTTGCACATCATCCAGCCATAACTCCTGAGCACCTGTTTGACCACTCCCATTTAAAAAAGCAGGCCGTGGGCATATTTACCAAATCACTGAAGGATGTGGCACTGGGCCGTCAAAGCCTCCATCTCACACCAACCAGAGGAGCAGCTAGAGGACCTAGCAGGGAACCTCATTACACACCAGACCCCATCTGGAGCCAAAGACCTCCCAGACACCCACCCAGACCCGGCCCACACCACAGACCCCCACCTCCACCATACCACCACTTCCAGCAGCAAAGTCAGACAGGCCCTGACTCAGGCTACTACCCCACACCAAACCAGAGAGTCTACCAGAACCAAGAGCGGGGTCCGCGGTCCCCACCCAACCCCGTCCCACAGTCACAGCAGACAGAGTCACACCAGGCTCCACGCAGCTACGCAGAGGCGCTCCAAGGACGAGTGGACCGAGAAGGGATGAACGACATTAAACAACTCCTTCAGTACATCTGCAACAAACTGAACTAGTATCCAGACACACACACACACACTCACACACGCACACACACACTCACACACACACACACACACACTCACACACACACACACACATACACACACACACACACACTCACACACTCACACACAACCTCTGAAAAGGTAAAGAATGCCTATTAATATTTTATTGAAAAAATACTTAGATATTGTACATACATGCTACATTTATACAATTCAGTGTTTGACTCTCTTGACAGTCCAATTGTTTTCAATTGTTTTCAACTATTTGCTTTTCTCCCTGTCACCTGTCTTATACAATGAAATCCCTTTCAATATGCATGTGGAATATACAGGGCCTAAAATCTTCAACCTTCGGGCTGAAGAGTTTGGCACCAGAATTTAGAGCAAACCTTATAGATACTGATATCATCATTCTACAGGAAACATGGTGTAAAGCTGATACTGTTACCCACTGTCCCAACAATTATAGAGAAATTATAGTACCATCTCAAAAACACGGCAACACTAATAAAGGTAGGGAATCTGGAGGATTAATCATTTGGTACAAATCTGATCTGCATATTCATATTGATCCCCTAAAAATGGGAAAAAACTACATTTGGTTAAGACTAAAGAAAGAGCTCTCACTAACAGATAAGGAATTATTTATTTGTGCAATATATATCCCTCCCTCCGAATCACCCTACTTCTCAGAAGACACCTTCCTCACCCTAGAGACAGAGGTAAGCCATTTCCAGGCCCAGGGAAATGTGCTCATCTGCGGGGACACGAATGCACGCACAGGAACACTTAATGACCTCACAGATCCACAAGTGGACAAATACATCACAGATGGAAATATATCTAACACTTTCACTCTGCCCCGCAGGAACAATAGTGACCAGGTCATCAACAAGAATGGAAGAGAGCTGGTGCAGCTCTGCCAGAGCCTCGGTCTGTACTTTGTCAATGGTAGGGTACGAGGGGACAGCCTGGGTAGATTCACCTACTGCTCACCTCTTGGCCATAGTACTGTAGACTATATGATCACAGACCTTGAACCTTCCTCTCTCAGCTCATTCACTGTTAAACCGCTGACTCCTCTGTCTGATCACAGCCAAATTACCCTGTTTATTAAAAGATCAGACATTAAATTGATACACACACAACCCAGTAAGCTGTACAACATCAGAAATTCATACAGATGGGACCAAAACAGCACAGAACAATACCAGAGAGCAATTGATACCCCCAAAATCCAAACACTTTTAGATAACTTTTTGAACTATACTTACTCTTGTAATAAAGAAAACCTCAATATGGCAGTTAACAATATGAACAATATAATTAGACAAACAGCAAAAGAAGCACAACTAAAATTGACCAAAAACAAACCAAAAACCTTAACAATTAAAAACTGGTTTGATACAGATTGTAAAATGATTAGAAAAAACCTTAGAACGCTATCAAACCAAAAACACAGAGACCCCCACAATGCTGATCTACGCATCCTTTACTGTGAGACCCTAAAACTCTACAGACGTACACTCAGACTCAAAAAGCAACGTTATAACAGGCAGCAACTAACAAGAATTGAAGAGGCAATCGACACAAACAACTTTTGGCAACACTGGAAAAGCCTAAACAAACCTCAACATGAGGAACTGGCGATACAAAACAGTGACGTATGGACCACTCATTTTAAAACACTGTATCACTCTGTTCAAATTAATGCAAACACAGAGCAATCTTACATTCACGAAAAGCTGACTAAGCTAGAACTAGCTATAAAAAATAATCAGAATCCATTAGACTCACCAATTACTGAGCAAGAACTCCAAAAGAAACTGCAGACCCTCAAATCTAAAAAAGCTTGTGGGCCTGATGGCATAATGAATGAGATGCTAACAAACATAGACAAAAAATTCCAATCGGCCATATTAAAACTATTCAATTTGGTTCTGAGTGTAGGTTTTTTCCCTGAGATCTGGAATCGTGGACTTATAACCCCAATTTATAAAAACGGAGACAAATTTGACCCTAATAATTACCGAGGCATCTGTGTGAACAGTAATCTGGGGAAGGTTTTCTGTAACATTATGAACACCAGACTTATGAACTTCCTTACCAAACACAATGTCTTGAGCAAAAGCCAAATTGGATTCATACCAAAACAACGCACAACCGATCATATCTACACCCTACATACCCTAATTGATAAACATATAAACCAAAATAAAAACAAACTGTTTGCCTGTTTTATTGACTTCCAAAAAGCTTTTGACTCCATTTGGCATGATGGATTATTTTACAAAATTATTGAGAGTGGTATAGGGGGTAAAACATATGATATTATCAAATCAATGTATTCGGGCAATATGTGCAGCGTAAAAATAGGCAAAATGAGGACAGAATACTTCACCCAAGGACGAGGCGTCCGCCAGGGCTGTAACCTCAGCCCTGGACTTTTCAATATCTACATTAATGAATTTGCAACTACCCTAGAAAAGTCATCTGTACCTGGTGTAAGTCTCCACAATGAGGAGGTGAAATGCCTCCTCTTTGCAGATGACCTGGTTCTGCTGTCCCTGACAGCACAGGGTCTACAGCAGAGTTTGGATCTGCTAGAGCATTACTGTCAGACCTGGGCCCTGACAGTAAACCCCAAAAAGACCAAAATAATGATCTTCCAAAAAAGATCCAAAACTCAGGACATTCAACCTAAGATTACAATTGGCACACAACAAGTAGAATACTGCACAAACTACACCTATCTGGGGATAAAACTAAATTCAACTGGACATTTTAATGATGCAGTTCATGAGCTGAGAGATAAAGCACGCCAGGCTTTCTACGCCAAAAAGAAACATATACAAACTGAAATACCAACACGAATTTGGCTCAAATTAATTGAATGCGTTATTGAACCAATCACACTCTATGGCAGTGAGGTGTGGGGTCCACTTACAAATCATGACTTCACTCAGTGGGATAAACATCCCATTGAGACCCTGCATACAGAGTTGTGTAAAATTCTTCTACATGTCCAGAGGAAAGCCACAAACAATGCATGCAGGGCAGAATTAGGCAAATACCCACTAATTATAAAAATGCAATGCCAAGACATGAGCAGCAGGAACCCCCTTACCCAACTGGTTCAGAGGCTGAGATCACAAACCTGCACAAACCCTTCTAACACAGCCCAGGAACACACCAGCTCACCAATCACACCCAACCAAATCACTAAACAATCAAAACAAAACTACATCGCCTACTGGCAAACACAAACAAAAACACAAAGCAAAATGCAATGCTATCTGGCTCTAAATCGACCCTACACCACAGCAGAGTACCTGAGCACGGTGACTGATCTTCAGCTAAAACAAACCTTGACAAAGTACAGACTGAGTGAACATAGCCTTGCTATTGAAACAGGGAGGCACCGGAAAACCTGGCTCCCTGCAGAGCAGAGGCTGTGCTGCCACTGCAGTCTCAATGAACCTGAGACAGAGTTACACTTCCTCACCAAATGTGAAAAATTTAAATATATTAAAGAATTCTATCTCCCTAAATTTGAAATTGTAACAAAAGGTTCCTTCTCTAAACTATCTGATGAGGAAAAACTGCCGATCCTACTCGGGGAAGAATCAAAGAGCAGCACATTAGCAGCAGTGTATGTTTCTGCCTGCCACACACTGAGAGACAGCCAGGGACACACACACACTATCAGCTGACACACACATTTATTGTTTGTCATTCTGTAACCTTTTAATGACTTTAAATGATATTTTTTAGTTGACACAAATTGAGTGATTTACTGTATTTTTATTTTATTTATTTATTATTAATTTTAATTCTACCGATTATCTGTGAATTCATTGTAAATACTTTTTTCCTTTATTGTGATTATTATAAATTGTAATGCTTGCTTTGGCAATATGTACGATGTTACGTCATGCCAATAAAGCCGTTTGAATTGAATTGAATTGAATTGAATTGAGAGAGAGAGAGAGAGAGAGAGAGAGAGAGAGAGAGAGAGAGAGAGAGAGAGAGAGAGAGAGAGAGAGAGAGAGAGAGAGAGAGAGAGAGAGAGAGAGAGAATTTTACCCCCCAAAAAATGCTACAAACAGGAAGGGCAAAAAACTGTCATTTAAAATCTCTAAAATACAATTATTATGAACTATTGTGAATAACCACACATACAAACTGTAAAAATAACTATTCTAAAGGTTTACTTATTAGTAACTTGAGAAGTATGTGTAGTATATCTTGTGGATAATTTCTTACACAGCCCCTTTCACTCACACACACACACACTCCAAAGTACAATACAAATAATGCTAAATGGTAAATGTAAAATGATCACTATTGTGAATAAAGTACCATAGCAGCCTTGAGTGAGCGATACAAAAAAGAACTCATAACTCTTTGCCCTTTTCCTTTTTTGCCTCCTGTCCTCAGAAGAATCATCTGAAGATGAAGTGGTTTCTGTATCAGAGCTGGAGTAATCCCTTGTCTTGTGCTTAGGGGCTAAAAAAAAAATACATAAAAGCCATTAAAACTGCACTTGTCTGAAACACAGGACAGTACAGGAGTGGTGGCAAGACTCAAGTTAATTTTATGTTTTGTATTGTACACACAAGAATGATTTTATGTTTGACTTATTTTATTTTATATTTTTCACTTTTTAACATTTGGAACAAATTAAAACATTTGAACTCGGTCCAATAAGAGCCCTTACGACTTATTCTGTTGGAAGTGATTTGAACATCACTTTCTTCCTCAGGACAAATTTTCTGTGTCTGATTGATCCTGTTAACTTCGTAGAGTTGGATTTCCAGGTGGCTAACACCTCCTGGACAATAGTCTGGGTCCTCATCATCTGAGATTTCAAATTCTGAGTCCAACTCCGTAACTGGCCCTCATCTTCCAGCATCTTTAGCACCATTTCCCTTGTGCATCTAGCTGCCATGACGCCTTGGATCAAATAAATAAAATGGAATGATGTGAATGCCAAGCAAACTTATCAATCAATATGTAGCTATATGAATAAATGCAAACACATGCATGTGTGCACACACACACAAAGACAGACGCACACAGACACTGATACAAAACATTCAGTAATGTTGGCTAGCTTAGTTAGCTAACTTGTGCTAGAATAAAAGAAATAAATAAAACTGAAAAAAGTTGATACATGATAATAAGACATAATTGTTCACATAATAGTGATGAATAGTCATGAATGACACACAGACACATACAGTACATTAATGTTATCTTGCTTTGTTGGCTCGGTAATGTTAGGCTAACACATGATAATAACACATACTCTTGCGCACACACACATGAATGTGCAAGTATGTTGAACATTGAATCAGTGTTGAAAGATGAAGATGATACTTACATGTAAAGTGTGTATTCCAAAATAAATAGATTCCTCACAGCAACAGTTGATACGAATCAAAGGTTCTCATGAGATTCCATTAGAAATGTATGCAGGTCATTTTTGACCCACTTATAGAAGCTTGGGGTAGTAATACAAAAACTATTTTTCTTTAAAATGTATAAAAGGTAAATTAAAATGTTCAATGGCATATCAAAAACATGTTTTTGAGAAGTACCTGAAATATGAAATGATAACAAATTTTAAGAAGATAAAACAACGTTTTATGCACCTTAGGGATATATTGCATTTTTAAAGTAACTTGCCCAAAACTGTTTATTTGTCATACAACACAGCGTTGACTAACAAAATTAAAGTTTGTAAACTCCTTCATGCTAAAACAACACAACTTATATACAGTTAATTGTACGTATGTGCACGAACATGTATTTGCAGTTGTTGAATTTGCATCAGGATGAGTGTAAACAGGAGGAACACGTTTGTATTGATATTATGGTTAGCCTCTTCATATTAAAAATTTGGACATAAGGTAAACATTGTCCATCAACTTTGGGTTAAAGCACTTCAGGGTAGTAGTTATTAAAACTAGAAGCATGTTTACAATGTAGTTCATGGCCAGGTGTATTATCTGGACCAGCAGCCTTATTTATATTCACTCACAGCACAATTTTTTTTCCCATCCGCTGTGATTACTGACAGTGGCTAATCCTCTGGAGGTGGAGTAGACATCATAGCGGAGTCTTTGTTGCAGAGATCACAGCAAGCACAAAATGTCTCCAGCTCATCTGCCAACACACACCAATTTTCGTTGCGTTTCCATCGTAACGTGTGTCAGAGGAATCTGTGGCTTTCTCATGTGCAGCAGTTATTAAAGGAAGCAAGTCGTTACAATTTAGTTTCACCGACGCCGCAGTCTTCAACCTTACTGGACAAAGACCTGTTTTATGTTAAATAAACACTTTATAGATGCAGAAGAGCCCAGCTGCCCCAATCCAGTTCTTGCAGAAGTGAGAAATGTCCCCTCAGGAAGAAATGGGTGACAAGCCCTGCTCTCCTCAATCGAGTCAACTCTACTGTTACCTCTGCTAGGACACAGAGCACAGCCATTATCAGCCTACTGATGGGATGCTACGTGTCATGGTTTGGTGTCTTATGTTTTGTCTCCATGCCCTTTTGTGACTCTTCTGTCTTTTCAGTGTCTCCTTGGTGTTTTCCCCTCCCTTATTGTTGCATGTTTGCAGTGATGGGAATAACAGCGTTAAAAAAGTCGCTAAGTCTAGCGAGACAGTCGCCATGTTGGCAACACTGAAGAAGAGAGGCCGCTGACGTCACTCTCCTGCGCCGCTTGGGATTGCGAATTCAAATTGAATTTTGGACCTTTTTTTGCGGGGGGAGGGCTTCAAAACGAAAAAGCAGTTTTCTTTGTCTTTGTGTAACAAAATGAGCAGTTTTGAAGAAGAAAATGAAAATGCAATCTGGATGATTTATTACTAATTTTATTTATGAGTCAAAAATGCAGCTCTGACTTTGAAATGAGAAAGCATTTCTGCTAATGCATTTAAATTTTCAAATTTGACATTTCAAATTGAATTTTGGTACCTATTTGCTGGGTCATCTTTTGAAAATTATATCTAAAATGTCCTTTTCCTTATCATTTGAATTAAGTTACATAATAAGCAGTCTTGAAGAAGAAAATGAAAATGCAATTTGGATGATTTATTACTAATTTGATTTATGAGTCAAAAAATGCAGCTCTGACTTTGAAATGAAAAAGCATTTCTGCTAATGCATTTTAATTTTCAAATTTGACATTTCAAATTGAATTTTGGTACCTATTTGCTGGGCCATCTTTTGAATATTAAATCTTAAATGTCCTTTTCTTTATCATTTGAATTAAGTTACAAAATGAGCAGTCTTGAAGAAGAAAATGAAAATGCAATTTGGATGATTTATTACTCATTTTATTTATGAGTCAAAAAATGCAGCTACATTCTTAAAATGAAAAAGCATTTCTGTAAATGCATTTTAATTTGAATTATGGTACAAATTCGCTTCCATATATTTCATGGGCAGTAATGTTAATACCTCTCTTTTCAGTATATCTGTAAACACCATCCGAATAAAAATGCACAACTGGGCTGTATCGCTGGTCTCTGTAGACTCGTCTAATTGCAGTGAGACACACTCGCAGTCTACAATGTCTCTCTGAAGCTGCTGTGTCAATTCCTCGGCCATTACTTCACAGCGCTGTGTAACTGTACTTCTTGATAGCTGAAGAGCTTTGATTGATGATAATATTTCTAGTTTGTTTTCAAAATCCCCAAACAAGGAGTCAGCTGCCTCAACGAAGGCCTTTTTATCATCTCTCCATCTGGGAATGACTTGTTATGCTAAATGATAGAGTGACTCACCGGTAACAAAGGTTCCGTGTCGGCTTGTGAAAGCTTGTGAATTCCACTGAGTGAAAGATGATTGTTGTCCGATTAGCTGTGATTTTAGTTCTCTCAGCTTTCTCTCAGCTCACTTTTCAAAGGGAAGTCAGTGTCGTTCTTTTTTTGAACAGTTCGAAAGTGCCTCTCAACGTTTCCCTTCGGAATAGCAATGGTAGTTTGACAAATCAGACAAATGCACTTCGAAAAAGACATAGTGGAAAAAAAGTCCTCCTCCAACTTTTTTTTTTATATCCCTTCTTGTTGACATCAATTGAAGCCGCTAACCAGGCCACTTAGCTCGCTTGTGTTTTGCAGTAGCTAGCACATTTGCGCATGCATGGTGACCTTTGACATGTGATGCGTGACCCGTACAAGAAGAGATCATAGACTGGCCGTCCTGTTTGGCAGTCATCTTCTTCTTCGTCTATTGGCTTTTATTGGCAGTTGGCAACCAACTTTTGGGTCCATTGTTTGTCAATCAGGTGGCATAGATTTGACTTGGCTTTTTCGGAGATTCATTCATTCATTCATTCATTCATTCATTCATTCATTTTACAGCCATGACTCGTGATCAACCAACACTACCTTTGTGATCTACCGGTCCATCGCGATCGACTGCAGTTTTGGTATTGTAATGATGACTGCTGACTGGAGCTAGAGGGAAATGTACTCTACCCATGGACCTATTACAACTGGACACAGCCCTCATGGCAGAGGCCCATTTATTCCTATAAAAGCTGCTCCGTGGTGCATGAAGCCAAAAACGCTTTTTTTTTGTTGTGCGGCCCATAGATCATGTGCATTAGTGACTTCCACTGACCAAGCCGGCTAACTTCCAGTTCAGTGTCCAGTTAACTTGAATAAGGATAAAATCATTTAATCGTGCGGCTCTTCTAGGCTTTCCAAATTACACAAGATATGACAGTGAACCAAGTCATTTCACAGGGGTTGTGACGCTCTAAAAAAATGAATCATCATTTTACAGCCCCTTCTTTCACAATGTTAACTTATGGAAAAAAGTATTTTGTGGCTGCATTGCATCATGTGAAGCTGTAATTACACAGTTTGGCCACTATGATAACTAGCTTTAGAGCCTGGCACTGCTCCTGGGGGTTTGACTCTACCTCATAAATGTAGCATTACAAGGAGAGAGGGAAGAGAGAGAACCAGAGTCTGTGGTGATTGCTGAGTTCAGTAGATTAACATGCCATTGTTTGGTAGCTTACACATGATTAACAGTAAAGTAATCTGGATGCTTTGGGCAAATAAGCACTCAGGCAAGTAATGCAAAAAAAACCCACACATTTTCCTGTGGTAAAAATGTGCCTCTCTGGTGGTGAATATGTCATTAAACGATAATTAAAAATTGTGCTCAAGTAGACAACTCAACAAATTATACAACAAATGTCTGGTAATTTTCAGACATTTTAATTAAAATACTTACTTACCATGTTTTTGAAACGATTATTTTAGGGTGATTACCAAGGCCGGCTGAAACACCAGAGTACAAACAGACACTCAGATATATAAGGACAGAGACAGGCATAGCAAGAGGGAGGTTGAGAGATACACAGAAAACAAGATGAAGACATTTTGAGTTAAAAACTTAAAAAGAAAACTTAAATGTTTTGACTTCAAAAAGATGCGTTGTTCATGTTTGTGTCTGTTTATTGTAATTATCTCTCCAGCAGAACTGTTATTGGAGCTAGAGATGCAATGATTGTTCCCTCAGGTGGAAAGATCATTGTTTTTGACGTAAATGACTTTCTTTGACTTAATGTCTGTCTCACTTAATGTTACGTTTTCATATCCGTGACATTGTGTTGTGGAATGAAATATTTTCAACATGTTCTGACATAACAGAACTGGGTTAAAGGATGACAAAAGCTGATTAACAAAGCACCAGACTGACTAAATGTTCCAGAGGTCAGCAAGTTAATATCACCAATTCAACGCACAGCACTTTCCAGAAAACAGGAGAAAGCAAGCAGACCCCTGTGAGGAAGACACTAATGTATTCGCCACTGGCTCTATTTCTCTTTCACACTGTGTTTATTCAAGTTAATATGAAGAATGTGGTGAGCTAGGGGAAAAGAAAAATCTGTCAACTGAACAAATAAATAAAGCATGAGCAGCATGAATGTTTGTGTTGCATTTTCCTGTTATCCTCAACGTGAGGTTGCAGCAGTCTCTCTGTCCTTTGTGAGAGGAGGAGGAAACAGAGCTAGCTCCTGTGCAGCTCAGGGTTAGACCAGTGTGCAGGAGCCTGCTGCAGAATTCATTAGCTTTCTGCCCCCCGTTAAATTATGGCTATCAGGTGTAGCATACATACAGTATAATATTTATATGGATGTGTGTGTGTGTAGTACATGGCCTACACCATATTGTATACTGTGCAGTATAAGCTAGAGGAGACAATTCATTCCACTTCTCCTATTTTACTGAGGTTTGAAACAAGGGCTTGGGTTGCTTATGCATGGTTAGGACAGTATTCTGTAAGGATCAATATTTGAGCAAATTTCTTTTGCATTATCTTTGAAGAGAAGTCAAATTACATAATCCTAATGGTCCCTCCCAGAGGCTACATCTCCAAGATAAGCGGCATTGATTGTTTTAGAGTCATGGACAACATTGAACCTCCCTCTACTGATTTTGACAGAGATTCTTCGTTACATAAAAACAAATAGTAAGAGCTCTGTTACTTTCTGATGTTGGTGTCTGACTAATGTAATGTATTCTTTGATTTTGTAACAAGTAGCCTCGGGGGTTATGACCATAAAGTAATTTTCTTGCTGACTACACAAGAGCTTTATCCTAGTACAGCCAAATGCCAAGCTTCCCTGACAGAGAAAAAATTATATAAGGATAATGGATAAACCGAGAGAGTACAAGTAAAGATTATAATAATACTAATCATAGTCATACAAATAATAATAATGAAGTTCATATAGTATCTGTTTTTTTTTTTTACTTTTAATTTAAAAGACAGATTAAAATAAACTAAAAGCCTCACAAACTAAACACATTGTAAAACATGAAGAGCGAAAACACTTCAAAGCACATTTACAGACCACCACAGTGTCAGTTTAACAAAGAGAATACTATAAAGCTAGAGATAGAGAGACTTTTACAGATGCTTTTAATTACATGTTTGCATGTGAATGATGCGTCTGTTTTTGAGCATCAGTTGTGCACATCCTCAATTAAAGATGCAATACAAACATTACACAAGCACATGGTTAAAAAAAATCTCATGCTGTACATGAGACTGTTTCAGATAATGAAAAAGAAATGCTGTACAATGTTAAGGTTGGGGGAGCTCAACAAGTCAACTCAAGTTGACGGCGTATTCCGAATAAGCAGGAAGGAAATCCTTTAGTGGAAAACCTTTCTTTTCTACCGTCTAGAAAAGACAAGACTTGACTTGATAAATGATAGTGCCCAATCACTTTGATCCTCTTGTCATGAAATGTTTGAAAAACTGATTAAAAGTAATATTGCAGATCAGTATTCACATTTGATTAAACCCTCTCACTTTGCTTTCCAAATATGTAGAGGATGCAGTTCTCATTTTTTAAACCTTGTAATTTTTAGTAAAACGTGATAAATATCAGGGAACACTGATACATGAGCTATACAATGACAGAGACAGGGATAGCGAGAGGGAGATTAAGAGGTACATAGAAAAAAAATAAAGACATTTTGGATTGAAAACTTGACAATATTAAAAATGTTATGACTTCAAAAAGCTGTGATGTTCATGTATATATCTGTATATTGTAATTAGTTCTCCATGACAATGGTTGGCGCCTTATGCCATTACTATGGACAAGTCTGTCTTTTTCCTGAATCATGGATTTTCTAACAGAGAGGACACCAAGTGAAATTAGGCTGGCAATTGTTAGATCTTACGGTCAACATCAGAACTTCCGCTGTGTTCCAATGACATGCTAACACATGTTATTGCTGGACAAAAATACTTATATACTTTTGAACACACACAAGAATATAATCGGGCAAAAGCAAGAAAGCCTTTGTGACATCTATAAAGCCTGAGCTTTACCAAAACATATCACTATACACACACCTACCTGTTCAGCTGGCTGACTAAGATGTCTTTGTAGTGTGTTACAGAGACATCTGCTGGAGGTAGTATGCTAACCAGCTGTGGTTAGCGTGCTCATCATCACCCATAATAATGATAATAATACATTTATTTTAGATACACAAAGACTCATTACAGGTTAAAAAGCAGAAATATAAAGACAACACACTAAAAATATAAAGAAAGAGACAAGTTATACATTACAGTTTTAAAAAGGTGAGTTTTTGGTGAGTGTTTTGAAGGTATTGAGTTCTGTACAGTCTCTGGTGTGTTTGCGGAGGGAGTTCCAGAGGGAGGAGGCAGCTATTGCTTGGTTCTATGTGGTGGAGTGAGGAAGTTTGCGTCGGAGGAATGGAGGGTACGGGACGGGTTGTGGTGGTGGAGCAGATCGGCTAGGTAGGGTGGTCCCTGGTTGTGGAGGGCTTTGTGAGTGAGGAGGAGTATTTTGAATTTAATCTGTTGTGGGATAGGGAGCCAATGGAGTTTCTGGACAACGGGAATGATGTGGTCATGGGCGCAGATGCGGCTGAGCAGGCGAGCAGCAGAGTTCTGGACGTGTTGGAGTTTATTAAAGTGAAACTCTCGCCAAAATGCAACCAAGGCTTTATTTGTGATTGAATATGAGTCAAACCTTCGGGTAAAAGCATAATTATGACGAAAGAGGCACTTTTAAGATTTACCGTAGTTTCGTTTTCGGGGAAAGGTAATTTTGAACAGGAGTGCCAGGGTCAGAATATGATGGCATCAAAATCACTATTTTTAAAACACTAAGAGGGCTCGACACAACATGAAACTTTGCTCGTAGCATCACCAGGGTCTCTACTCATGAACAAGAGCATTGAGAACATTGTTTGTGTACACAAAGTTTATGAAAAAGAAGGTTTTTGAACTACTCACATTAACTGCTGCATCTCCGGCGCGCGGCTGTCATGGCAGGCAAAAAGTGTCGATCTACGAGTGCGACCATCAGCAAGGAGAGTAATGGTGGGACGCTCCTCAAGCTTAGTTCCATATGAATGCAGGGATAATTCATTGTTTTGTCGTTAGCGAAAAGCAACATTGACATCCACGTTGAAAAAGGAGCCTCATATTACAAGCAATACTACAATCAGCAGCCGTAAAAGTCACGTGACATCTCGCGTGGATAGTGTTGACACCCACCTTTTTTCCGGTAATTTTCGCCTATTTAGCATACCCAAATGGAAAAGTTTATAACACAATAACTACAAGTCCTAGATGGATGTATGATACTTCATTTGAAAGCTGACAACCTCTAGTTTCTGTAGATGTACCATACACACAACCTAAATGACATCAGTTCAAACATGGCTCTAAAACATTTTTTTTTTTGTCTTCGAAAATAATCTCCATGATTCAAAACGTAATTTTTTCACACATTCATTTGATGGGTGGTTGGAGGGGTTTTCCCTCGCTTCTAGGTGGCCATATTGAGATATTGTCATGTGACAAGACACTACAGAATAGTAACCATGATACAAAAATGACAGACTATACTGAACTGAATTTCAAACAAGGATTTTATTATCTTTCAATATACTATTACTGTATGTACAACTGTGCCAATATCAACAAAATATGAACAATATACAAAAACTCTAAAATGTGTATAAAAGTAAAAAGTAGTGGAAAATGTATAAGAAAACTTGTCTACAAAAATGACGTATATACAACTGTACTGTAAATATAAACATAAAAAGTGCGCTGTGATGCGCAGTGGACATTTTGGGCCATTCTACATTCCATTTTGTGTGTGCCACTCATTGAAACAGTCCCTTGTGGCAACAAAACACAAGGGAACATCACACATTGAACAGCCAACTGGTGTCTTTTTGTGGCAGAGTGTGCAGAGCCGTCTGCCGACACTGCCTGCATCCTGCTTAGCCACATTTTGTCCCTCTGTGAAACAATGCAGCTTGTGGGATGCTGCTGGGTTTGGGGGTGCAGTGATACATGGGGTGGATGGCTGGGATGTTGATGCAGGTCCTTGGTCCGCAAGCTCCTCAATAAGGGCCTGACGGAATATTTTCTGCGTCATAGAATTACAAGGATTACATAACTTTAGTTGAGTAGTTGAGGCTAGCTAGGCTAATTAGCCCCTGGGGCGCTAACCATTTAGCATCATTTATGAAATGCTAATGTATACTGTACTGTTCACTGTAAGCATAAAAACCCCCCACGCACTAACTTTCATTCAAATTTCACTCATGGCTAAATAAATAAATCAAATCAAAGATAACGTTACTCACCGATCTAAGATGTCGTCGAGTCCCTGAGCAAACATTTCCTCTTCACTTTCATCAGATGATGCCATGATCAATTCCAGGTCTTCTTTAGTTTTCTTTGTGGCTTTCACCATTGTAAACAGTGAAAATTGCCGTACAAAAAAATTTAAATGTCCGATGCGAGTTCATCCCTTTACTGTGCGTCTGCTGCGTAAAGTTAGCCCGCTAGCCGCAAGACACAGTGATACCCCTCGGCTCATACATAACTGACCTGGGCACGCCTACCACCGTTGGAAAGGTAAAATAATTGGCTAGAAGCCTGAGTGATTGACATGTCGATAGCCAATACGCTATCCTCAGGGCTGTAAACTAGCGGTCGCCACTCCACAAATGCGACTAAAACATTCCCCTGCGACTCAATTTTGGAGGGATACATGCCACGGGGCGGGTAAATATAAACGATGGTCGTGCTCTTGCAATAAATTATGCATGATATAACAAAACATTGTAGTAGCTGTAAAGTGATAAATTATGACGGTAGCAAACGTTAGTGCTTAACCGGTGATTTGTTGTATGTTGCACTGAAGTAGCTCCCCCGACGTCACCGCTGTAGAAAATAGTTCCCCTCAGAAGCAACGTAGCGTGGCTGTCACCGCTCTTTAAAAGTTTGGCGCAGTGACTGTAGCCATTTTTAGACAGAGCACCAAGCCGCCAATTTGCTCGTCCTTTTGGCGGCTCGGTCCGCGGTTTTAGACAGAGGCCGGCAAATTGGGGGTCTGTTTTGGTCCGCCGATTTTCCGCCTCGGAGGGTACACTTATTTCCGGAAATGTGCCAGCCGTGGGTGAGATGGGCGGAGGTCAACGACCTGCACTGTTGTGCAACCCACAACCAAGGAGTTTTAAAACCAGTCCATCACTTCATCCGCGGACATTAAGATGAGCAACTGGACAGCTGCTGAGATCCAGGAGATGCTAGCGTCTCCTCGGTCTCTGTAGCTGTTTGGTTGTGTTAGCTTGTTGTTGTAGCGCAAGCTAGTAGGAATGGTCACTACTTTCAAATTAAAAGCCCCCCGCTAAGAACCCAGTTCTAAACTCCGATAGGGTGCAATGTAAAGCTCTTATTTTGAAGACAAATTCGTTGTCACTGTTCACAGCCCAACGTCGAGCTTCACCTCATGTCACATGTTTACGCCTACCTCAGAGGCGGCTTTTGGAAAAGGAGGAATATTACGCCTTCGTTTTAGAAAGACAGGCCGGCAAATTGCCGCCCTTACCTTGTAGCAATTGTGCCGCCTTTTCTATCTAAAAAGGGCTTGTGATTCGAGCGCAGCAATTTGGCGGCACATTCCCGGTGTGACTGAACCAAAGAGGAAAAACACAGAGGAGATAGGTGGAAAGGAAGGTGACAAAGAAGGCGGAACATCGACGAAAAAAGCAAAAGTGAGGAAGTTCAGTGAGAAGTGGAAGACTGACAGGGAATGGCTTCAGTACGACGACTCGACGGGTGTCATGTTTTGCTCCGTCTGCCGGACACACACCAAAGAAAAGCAATGTTACGAAATTTAATTATTAATATTAAAATGTATTTCTAAATAATACTTTTGCCTCTTTTCTAAGCATGTATTGCTATATAATACTGTTATCTCCATGAAAAGTACTGAAACAGATGTATATGCAACAAAAAGAGGCAATTTATTATTTGGCCGGTAAAAAATGTACTTGGCCAATAGATTCTTTCATCTACCGGTCCCCTTGGCAGGTGAGCCAAAAAGTTAGTTTACAGCCCTGGCTATCCCTATACTAAGGCAGCGAAAAACAGTAAACAAAGCCTATTGGTCCTTCAAACAGGGAGCGCTCGATCTACTTCACGGGCTGTGCTGGTGTGAAAACTGAACAGAAAAGATGGGGACACTTTTATTTTGTAGCCAGCAAAGTGATGAAAACAAGCATACCCAACAACACCATACAGGAACTTGAGAAATTATCGATACGGCCGGTAAAGTCTGGATTTTATTTGACGAACAAAGTTGGTAGACGGTAAACAAATGGAATTTACAGGATGATATTCACAAGCTGGAATAATTTTATGAAAAATCATTTTGATGCTTTTGATCAGTGGATTCTTACGGACAACTGGAATATAAATAATTGAGGAATGGACACATATTACGGCTTTATGGCCGCGTCAAAGGTAGGGAGTGGCCATGTGTTTCTTGTATCTCACGTTTACCATGCTGGTAAATATCAATGATTTATGGTTTGGTACTCATGATTTCTGCAAAATCAACTGGATGAATGAATTGCGGAGATTCTACCCTTTCTAACGACGTATAGTATGTCCGTAATGATGAAAGTTGAAGCGGGATATGTCACTGCATGGTGTAGACATACAGTCACTTATCTGAAATCACCCGTCAGCGGGCGGGTGGGTGTCGAGAGGTTAAAAATAGCGATTTTGATGCCATCGTATCCCTGCCCCGAGCACTCCCGTTCAAAATTAGCTCGCCCGAAAACAAAACTATGGTAAATCTTAAAAGTGCCTCTTTCGTCATAATTATGCATTTACCTGAAGGTTTGACTCATATTCAATCACAAATAAAGCCTTGGTTGCATTTTGGCGAGAGTTTCACTTTAAGGAGTTTGGAGTGCCATAGAGCAGAGGTTTCCAACCTTTTTTCCTTGAAGCCCCCCCTGCCTGTGTCCAAGACAAGCCAGGCCCCCCACCCCCGATTATCCAGTTGGGTGTGTTATTGGGATTTTATACATTTGATGTGCAAAAATATAATTTTGGTAACCTTACAACCTCAGAGCAGACAAAGTTGTGCACACCCCCTGCGATCTCTGGCGCCCCCCTAGGGTGGGCCGAACCCCAGGTTGGGAACCACTGCCATAGAGCATGCTGTTGCAGTAGTCAATTCTGGAGGTGATGAATGCATTTATCAGGGTTTCTGCAGCAGAGACGTAGAGTGATGGACAGAAACGGGCTATGCTTTTGAGGTGGAAGAAGGCAGTTTTCGGGGGGGCCTTGGGACAGAGGAGCAGTGGAGGAGGTGCAGTTTCTGTGCCGTGTTGGGAATGGAAGCCAGATTGAAAAGGTTCAAAGAGGTCGGTAGAGATGAGGTGGATTTTGAGTGGCGTTTCAGTATTTTTGATAAAAAAGGGAGGTTGGAGATTGGCCAGAAATTTGTCATAATGCCAGCTTGCCTTTTTCCCATACGTGATGTAAAAGAAAACATGATTCATCAGACCAGGCCACCTTCTTCCATTGCTCTGTGGTCCAGGTCTGATGCTCACATGCCCATTGTTGGCGCTTTTGGTGATGGACAGGGGTCAGCATGGGCACCCTGACTGATCTGCAGCTACGCAGCCCCATACGCAACAAACTACGATGCACTGTGCATTCTGACACCTTTCTGTCGGAACCAGCATTAACTTCTTCAGCAATTTGAACAATAGTAGCGTGTCTGTTGGATTTGACCACACGGTCAAGCCTTTGCTCTCCACATGCATCAATGAGCCTTGGCTGCCCATGACCCTGTCACCAGTTCACCAATGTTCCTTCCATGGATCACTTTTGATAGATCCTAACCACTGCAGACCGGGAACACCCCCAAGACCTGCAGTTTTGGAGATTCTCTGACCCAGTTGTCTAGCCATTACAATTTGGGCCTTGTCAAACTCGCTCAAATCTTTACGTTTGCCCATTTTTCCTACTACTAACACATCAATTCTGAGGCCAACATGTTCACTTGCTGCCTAATGTATCCCACCCACTAACAGGTGCCATGATGAAGAGATAATCAGTGTTATTCAATTCACCTGTGGCCATAATGTTATGCCTGATCGGTGTATGATGGTGTTAGAGATTGTAGTGTAGCCAAGACATCAGATTTGCTCAGAGCTTAGTTAGTTAGTGTAGGACTCCCAGCACCAAATAGCATATGTTCTTCTGTGTCCTAATGGTCACAGTACTGTGACCTGTCAGTGTGTGGCAGACACCGGGGTTGGATGGACCCTGACAAGTGCTATGCGACAGAGGATAAGTGCTGGCTGAACTCACTGCTGTCATCATGGGTCATAGAGTACAGCTGGTGATGATGCTGCTTCAGTGCCACCTCACTCTGCTCCAGTTTCAGTGCTTATCCCACTATTCTGCTTAACTTTTTAAAATGAGATACGATAGAATAAGGCTATTCAGCTGTCTTAATCATGCCAGGTCTTTTTCTTTTTCCTCTAAAGACTAATGATCCACAGCAGACAAAAGATCTACAGCTCTGCCTCCTGAGCTGAGAAGACAGATAGAGGGGGCGGTGGCTGTTCTAATGAGAATATGTTTTGAGCTCAGTTCTACTGATCTTCTCTATGCTATTGGAAGAAGATAATCCAATCTATTCATAGCTAATTAATTTCTATTTTGCCTGACCATATCACGCAACTACTTTTCTTCTCTGTCATTAAAAGGCTTGACACTAGGGAGCGAAAAGGATGGAACCTTTCAAATTACTTTCCAAGACCATAATAGGAAAGCTTTAATCCATGAGACAAGCTTTCTGCTGTTGGAGATGGACGCAATGAACAGTTCATATAGCTCCATGAAAAATCAGGACTGTGTTTATTACCAATTCTCCCAGTTTCCATTCCATACACCAGGGGCAAGCGGGGGTAGTGAAGCAGCAGAGGGGTCTGTGGGCAAAGGTGAGAAGGTGCAGGTGGCTTGGCTCCGGGTGGTCCAGGGTGAGTGAGGCAGGTGGCAAAGGTGTGCGAGACTGGGAGGCTGGCGCTAGTAGTAGTAGTGTCAACACTAGGAAGATTGAGGAGAGTTGTTCAATATCAAGGAACATAAACTGACAACAGACTAAGGCTGGATTCGAAATAACTCTACTACCAAGATGAGTAGTCGAAAACAGTCTTGCAGTGAGTCGAGAGTAGACCAGGGTTTTAAAGCAGCAGACAATTATTAAATTTACTGCAGGTGTTTCAGGCAAGAGCTCAAGCCCATCAGGGAAAGCCATGCCCAGCCTCAGCCCGCACCTCTGAAACACACACATAGGAAAACAAAACACCAAGTACAGAAAATACCACCCAAAGCAAGTCTAAATCATTACAATCTGACTTGCAATTAAAAAGACAACAAGATGTTTAAATAGTACTTTTCTAGTCTCTGCATTCGCTATACACTATCTACAATGCATGGCGCCATCTGCTTATCAGGAGTAATAACCATTCATATACACTTACCTACCGATGGAAGGATGGAATGTTGTTGTCGAAGTTGTAGAGTATTGTTAAAAGCTTATTTAAACTGTATTTGCATTTAAACTGACTATATATAATCTGTGGGGAAAGTTTCTCAATCAGGCCTGCACATCTGGACACTGCGATTTTCCTCCATTTCTCATTTCTCTTTGCAAAACTGCTCAAACCTCTGTCAGGTTGCATAAGGATTGGAAGTGAACAGCCCTTCTCAAGTCCAGTTATAAATTCTCTGTTGGATTGAGGTAATGGGCACCCAGTCTTTTTCTTATTTCTGTGTTGCTTTCAGTCATTAAAAACTGTCTACATCATGCTGTAGAAAGCGGGAGATATACATACATGGAAATAAACGGGAAAATAAAGACCTGTATACTCTTTTTTGTTAGGAGGAAGTAATTGCAGCTACTCAGAGATACCAGAGCTTGGACACTTGGCTGTTTTGAACTGCTTGGATGTTTCTAAAACTAAATGTAAATGATATGTTACTGACATAAACAGCCAACATATGTGTTGTGTTGTTAATGGTGGACAGAGAATGCAACTGATTTCTTTTTCAGAAGTGTGATGATGACAGCAATTCATAATTTAACTATTACACTTTGAAATCTGTCGGCTAACAGCCTGTATTTCCAGGGTGACATGTTCTGCATAATGAGTGCAAATAGACCACTCCATGACTTACGGTAGAAATAGGTGAATTTTGTGGACTGGGTCTGAGGTCCTTAACGTAATCTGTGTCAGAATGAATACACGGCCTGGAGAGACCGACTCAAAGATAAGCATCATTCAAGTGAAGCCATAGGCTACACAGGGATGTGAATAGTGTGAAAGTGTGAAGGGAAATTGTTGGGTAAGAAAAGCATTTTCTGTACAGTAGAGAAAAACCCATAAGTGAGTTTGGGTCAATACTGCAAGTAGAGTGGAAATATCATTTTTCAACAGGACAGTTATTTGGGTAGCTGGATAGTTCCATACTGCCTATATGGGAACAGGACATCAGATTACCATCTCTAAAATTTAAGTTGTTTAATTCTAAAATTTACGTTGTTTAATTCCTTTGTCAATATATGAAAATTGGTAAACATACACACTTTCTACAACACTGTTCTATGATCAGGCACCTGCCCCATGATATAATTAGTCACCCCTAAATTCCATCAGATCCCTGTTCGGTCCATCTCTGCTCTGCCACGGCGGAGTTTCACTCTAGTCTATGCGTCTACTTCCACTGGCTCATTGCGTATCTACTCTGTTGCAGCTCCGGCAGTCCGGACCCTTCCATAGCAGATACACAAGGCTTCCATTTTGGCACAGCGCAGCAATTCAGCTGAATTCAGCACAGAGTAGACAGGGAGTCACACACTGAAACGACAACGTAACATCTGGTTAATTTTCATAATAAAACACTCCATGTTGACTCTAATATAAAAAAAAAAGACAAATCGAAGCACTTCTTCTAATCCTTCAGTTGGGAAAACTTGCTGTTGTGTTTATCACACATACGTATAACTGTGGTCACAAGTGATTCTGTAATTATCGTGGGAACTCCCCAGTCTCACAACTCTAGCTGGCTGCAGTGCTGCACCATGCTACCCTCAAAACAGAGCCAGTGGGGATGCCAGACAATGGAGCAAGGAGCAAAACCGTACTGGAGTCAATTGGCAGCGCACAAGCTTCCATCTGCAGCATTCTAAAATGGTTGTACAGTTTAGAACGTATTTCAATAAACGTCTTTAAGAAGCCCATGAATAAAAGTCCCAGACGGCATTCAAAAATCTGCTAAATTAATTCTCAGTTCGAATGCAAATATGAGGGGTGATTTATAAGTAAATGGCCTGAGGTGGTAGGAGGTTAGTTACACTGCTCTCATCCCATCTACATGCAATGATTACACAAAAAGTTTGAATTTTATAACTTTTGCGTAATTTCTTTTCAGGGTAAATAAAAATTTAAATCAGATATGATGCCATTTGGAGGATGCATATGTGAGGTTACAGGTTTTAAAGACCTCAAGAACCTTGATATTTCTCTTTAGGTGGTACAGCCCTCTTAGGGAAACTTGACCGAATTATTGTGTGTGTGTGTGTGTGTGTGTGGTCCAGAGAGAGAGAGAAAATGGAGTGCATATGTGTGTCACTTCGTATGAGGATTACAGTGACTGACTACAGGTTCCTCAAGAACCAAGCCAATTCCCCATGTCTTGCTTGCAAAATGCTGATTTTAGTGAAAAGGGTTAGCCACGGAGTGAGCAACAACTTTGGTTGGACTGACTTTTAATTCGACCAGCCACTTTAATTTCAGTGACAAGCAGCAGCTTCTTCTATTCCCTCTCTCAGCAACCAGGCTGATCTGTTTTGCTGGCAAAAACAGCATATTATTCCACCATGCCAATGTTGCATTAATGGTATCAAATATCCATATTTTCAAGGCATTGTAAAACTATCTAAGTATGGCTAGCATTACTACAGTTGTTCCCTGGGAGAAGATCGGGTACTTCTTACTTTCAAAGGGATTCAGTCAGGTCTTCCACATGGACTTAATGGATGTTTTCCCACATTAGTGCTCCATCATGTGGGTAAGAACAGTAGCCTGTAGCAAGGATCAGCACGGTGACATCTTGTTTCACATAAAATACGACTATTTAATTCTGCTTGCGTCAGTTTGTTTTCACATCAGGCATTTTCTGACTACATTCCCCTTTCATGCCAAATCATAATCTTTCCATTGACTCAACCAATTTGTTTTACTTTACCTGTTTAGCTCTCATAGTTTAACTGCCTTTGAACACACAAGTGACTGTCTCGTTTTTTAGGTGATGCCGTATGTGCACAAAATGGTCATGTTCTGTTCCGATTTCACTAAAGCCACATAAATGACAGGACAAATGTGGTTAAGTTGTCAGAGTGCTTTGAGGTATTGTGGTGATTCCGCGACAAGTGTACCAAAAGTGACTTCCAAGTCTTAAAAAGGCATGGACAATTAGGGAATATACACTTAATATGATGACCACGCCCAAAATGACTATGTTTGAGTCTGTAATGTTCAGGTGAGTCAGGTGTCGAATTCTTTGTATATATACAAACACTTGACTAATAAAGTTTACTCTGATGATAAGTCAATAAAATCTAAGCTTATTTCATTAAATGTTTTAGTAATAGAGTAATAGACACTGTCCAGAAACAGGCCGGAAATTCCAGGCATTGCCCTTTGAATAGCTGGTGGCAGCCATTTGCTGCTCTGTAGTCTTTATTATATCCAGCAGCTGTGAAGAAAACAAATCTGCCCTCTCAGCAAGAGGCAACTTGAGTTAGAGTGATTCAGCAAAAAATAGAGACAACAGTATTCCTGTTGTTTGAAAAGGTTACATTTGATCACCTCACATTTCTTTGGCTATATAAAGCTTCCTCTTGTCAGCCCAGCTGTGATTGCTTTATCTTCACAGTTGGAAGAGTGAGGGATATTTCAGAAGTGGGCTGTTAAAAGTTTAACTGACAGTGAACCCAGGTGAAACAAGCCGCAAGAAAGGCTGCAGAGGTCTGATAGTAGATGTACTGTTTTCAGAATAATGGAGGCAATCATTTTAGCTTTCAAAGCCCAAACAAGGAGATGGACAGAGCACATCAGGTGAGACAGCTTCAAGTTGAATGTTTCACAGGTTGATTATCACAAATTATTCATCCTACTTTTGTGACCTCTTCATTTACAGTGGACACACACACACACATCTCTGCATTTGACCGATATTTTACTTAAAGCAACAGTTCATCCAAAAATGAAAGTTCAGTCTTTATCTACTCACCCTGATATTGATTGGAAAGACAGTTTCATAGTCCACAAAACATTTATGGAGCTTCACAGCATAATAGCATTCTCTGCTACTGAAGTAGCTGGATAAAAAAATAAGATAAATACAAAATTAACAAATAAAAATGACATTTTTGTGTCCTGAAAACCCCACTAACTCACGTTAGTAGCTGCATCTCCAGTGCGCTGCCGTCATGGTTGGTCAAAAAGTGTCGATCCCTGAGTGCGGGGACGGCAGTGCGCTGGAGATGCTACTGCTAACGTTAGTTGTCCAAAAACCTTCTTTTTAGTAAACTCTGTGTACACAAATAATGTTCTCAATGCTCGTGTTCATGTGTAGAGACCCTGGTGATACTAGCGTAGAAGTGCCCCTGCATTCCATTGAAAATTAGCTTGCCGAAAAACTAAACTACGGTAAATCTTAAAAGTGCCTCTTTCGTTGCAATTATGCTTTTACACGAAAGTTTGACTCATATAAAGCCTTGGTTGCTTTCTGGCGAGAGTTTCACTTTAACAGAAAAATCTCAGAAGGATAATTTTTTTGAGTGCTAAAAACCAAATGAGTCCTTCTGCAAGAAATATTAGGCAGCCCTTTTTTATGTGTATTAGTATAAGTTAGTATTATTCATAACTGAACACAACATGAATTACAATGATCTAACCTTCTATGTGTATGAATCTTTTAACCCTGTAAGACCCAAATATAGAAAAACCTAAAAAAAAAAATGTTTGACCCTTCAGATATTGTTGTAGGAGGCCTCTGATGCAGAAATGAAAGAGTTAAAGGAACTTAGGGCAGGATTTGTGAAAAAATAAACATTCATTATAAGTATTTTAATGCTAATGGGTGATGAAGCGTTCAAAACCAAAAAGAATGAGCCCACACACATATCTCCCCATTGCCTTGAACAGGCTGTGTGCTGCATGATGTACTGCGATTCGGGGTCCGAATTTCCTGCGCAGCCCTGCGGACGTGACGTTATTTGACGCTGAATGCGCGTCCTCGACGGCTTGGAGACCGGAAGAAGACAAGCGCGGTGGACCGGAAATACTGTTTGTGTTGTTATGGACTCTGCTACGGCCGGAAAACGACCCACCACCACACAAAGTCCACTAAAAAAGTAATACGAAGAAGAAAACGAAGGTTTTTATCAGTAGCAAGTCGTGAGTCTAAAAGAAGTTATGACTAAAGCCGGGCTGGCACGCGAATATACATTGGATATGCCTTCGACTCATGGAGGCAGCTTCAGCTTGAACTGGGACTGAAAACGGATGCTGACATGGCTAATTTCCTTGTAACCAGGTAAGAATACATTACAGGTCATTTATAGAGCTTGATTTGAAAATCTTATGAGATCACCGAGGACTCGGAGTGAGCTAAAGTGCAAAGTAGCGTCCGCTTCTAACGTAGCGTTAGCGGCTAACGTAGCGCTAGCCGCTAACATGTAACTTAGTCCACTGCTTGTAACAGTGAGAAGTTACAGACTGCGCATTTTCCAGGGTCCTTCAGTCTGAAACCGAATAGTTAGAAATATGCCCTTTTAGATATGGGACCGAAAGCCCAACTTGTATCTGGGAGGTGACGTTAGCAGCTGGCTGTAGCAACAGGCTAACGGTTTGTTTGGGTCTGTGTAGTCATATTAGCCGCTAGCTACACACAGCGAGCCGGCTTCCCGGCTGCTTCGTGAGTGTAGGGGATACAGCTATCAAATCAATTTTATTTATATAGCCCAAAATCACAATCACATTGCCTCAGTGGGCTTTACAATCTGTACAGTGAAATATATCATACACACAGCACCGGCTCCCGTCTCGTTCCTGTCCCTGGTAAATACAGTATTTGGGGTGTACAGTAGCGGTATTTACAGGCTATGGCTTGGGGGCTATTGTGTTGACGAGTTGATGATACTGTTGTGATGTAGCTGAATAAAAGGCAGTTTAGAGCTAACCGTGAAGTGCACAATGTAAACGAGCTCAGGTGGTGCTATATAATAATTTATATTGTGCGTGTCTACAGGTCTGATAAAGTTATTATTATTGTTATTATTACGACCTTGCTTGTGAAGCACGTCTGTGTGGTTGAGTCCTTTGGGGTGGGTGGGCTAAAAGAATGGTCTCAACTCATCAATAGAGCTTTTAGCCTTTATTTTTCTTGTGTTGTACCATACACACAAGATTGCTCCAGACATTATACATTACGTTGTAAGTAAAGCAGGAGAAATTGTTTGTAAAAGTGAAACACACAATAGTACTGACTGAGGCATGTATTTTGATATCATTATTGTTACAGGCAAACATTGCATGGCCATAGTTGTTCTGACCAAAGAGAAAAGACACCAAGGTAGCAAAGTCACAGCCAGCTTGCTGAGTGAGACTCTAACTTTTTAAAATATTGCTGTTTTCCAGCTATCAGAAGAAGCAGACTCCTGAAGCTGCTACTCGGGGAAGTAAGGAGATGAGAACATCAACACCCAGCAAGCGAATAGCTGCTAAACTCTTCTCATCGATTATCACCAATTGAACCAGTGTCTGAGGGGTTAGTATGTTTTCACTTTCTAAGTTTTGGTCATTAGGAATTTCAATCTTTTCAGAATATAGACAAAACATTGTAAAATGTTATAATATAACATAATAATTACCAGATTTGATTATGGAGCATTGGTATGTGTTCTAATGCTACTGTTCTCTTCTCTCCATAAAGGCCTCAGCTACATGATCCAGAGACGTGAGCAAGAAAAGAGAGAAGACAAGACTGTCTTGTTTACCACACATTTATTTTATTATAAACATGTAAAAAAAATACAAAATAAAATTTGTACATACTGCAAATTTGAAAAATACTGTAAACTTTGAAAATAAATATAAAAATACATAATGTACATAAATAGTTTTAATTTTTGGATGAAAGTGTAATCTTTGGCTAAGAAATGGGTTTTTTTTAGGTATTGTGGTCACAGGGACACAAAACAGGAGAAAATATCAGTCAGGCACCCTAAATGGAGCTTCTTTGTAACCTGTGTAGTTTGCAAAGGGGTCAGGGAAGTTTAACCAGATACGAAGAACACAGCAGCTTGGTATCGGCCTACAGTTCCCTCTTCTCTGATGCCCATCCTGCCAGATCGTAAATCGCCGGTAGGAAGCAAACCGAAACTCTCGGTTATCACTGCCCACATCTTGGCTGTCCTCCAGAGCAAAGATGTTGTTCCACGTCATCCTAACCAGACGCAGCGTACCCTCATCCAGGCAGTACATCTCCATGTGTGCCACTCCTTCCAGAGTCAATTCCAAATCCTGAAACAAAAAACATTGAGAACAATACTAATAAGAATAACTTTAGTAATCCTCAAAGTGATGTTTTGATTTTATTTGATGTTATTTTTATTCTGATTCAACTTAGTATAATACCAGTTATGACATAATGACATTTGTGGTTTCCTTGTATTTACTCTGATATGGCGCAGTGCTATTCATACCATTTATATTGTCTTATAATGGAAATGATTTCACAAATGATCTCACTGGCACTGGCACATAACAAGTGGCTTGAGATATTGAATCATACTATTGCTGTTACATGATAATGACTGCACACTAATGTCAGCTTATTAGCAAGCTTTATCCAATGTTATAAATATTAGCTATGTTGGTAATACCACAGTCAGAAATTAGCTGCAGCCACAAGCCAAATGCTCGTCAAACACCATAACATTGTTAGCAGTCACATTCGCTTCAATCACAAAGCAATGGTTATCGCTAGCTTGTTATTCACCGTGGCTGGTGAAATTTGAACTTTAGTAACCATTTGGCCAGTGTAAGGTAAGCGTACTTTACATTACAACTGTCGTTTGGCTGAATTGATGCGCTAATGTTATCAAAGAAACATACTAAAGCTGCACTAAGATAAACACTTAGTTTACTTACTTCGTCTCTTGACATCATGCTGTTCGCTGATGTAGGCTACCACGGTAGTTCCGCGGAGGTATGCGAGGAAGTCTTGCAGTAAACGGTCGCGTGAACAGCGAGCAAACAATAACCGTGTCACAGCATCAGCTGCACTGCTGTGAAGAGTTCATGCGCGCTCCCGCGCCGGCTTGGCTGATGGCTGCAGTTACCCAAACGGCCGTCGTGTCGCTATTGAGTCTTATTTCGTGATCCTGCCCTAAGTTCCTTTAAAAAAAAAAAAAAATGTTCATGTACGTTTTTAGAGAAATGTTGTAATATTGCAACGTTGGGCTTAGGTGGGAGCAGAATTTCTGTATGTGTACTCATGTTCTCTGAACAACAATTCAGAACAACTAAGGATTCATTTGCAGAGTTGATTGCTTACTTAGCCCCATAAAGGTATATAACATTAATAATAACCACACATTCATATTTTATGAAGAATTATTTTAATTTTTTTTATTAAATAGCTTTTTCTAGTGACTTCTTCATTCCTTTTTTTCTTTTCATGGCTGACTTTCATTCATAGTGAAAGTCCCAAAAACAGTTCTTGTCCTCTGAAAAGCAAAGGTGAACATCACACTTGCTGCATTGCATGTTAGTGTATCCTTTAGTGCAGTGTCTGCAGCTTCCTCTCTCTGTCTTCACTGGGAAATGCGCAACTAGGTCCTTGCGTACATCCAATGGGAGGTGTGAACTTCTCTTGGATGGTCTCTTCTGAGGAGTCAGAGATCTTCCTGATGTCACTGTAGCTGGGCTCCCTTTGCCTGAAGATGGTCGTCCTCTCTTTGGAGTTTGGAGCGCCATGTTCACCAGGATGAGAGAGGATGCTAGCTATGCCTGAAACCGTCTCCTGTTCATTGTCTCTTTGCTAGAGATCTTGAGAGAGGATGATGGTGTGCCAGAAGATGTACATGTACCAGCGACGGGATTTGATGGGGGACCTCTATTTGGCTGTAAATGAGTCCAACAAATCCACAACTCCCATGTACTTGTTGCTGGCACCAACAATGTAAGGCCTCTCAACTTCAGTTGAGGTTCGGCTGGCTTTGTCCCAGCGTTGAATCTTCTGCACAGGTTCAGGTCCAGCAAAGGATAACACAAGTGTGATGGCCCTGTTGTCAGACCATTTGACAGCACAGATGTTGTGATTCCCCTCCACTCTGACGTCATCGCTTCCTCTCCCCTTTTTCTTCAAGCTCTTCTCGTCTTCAAGGTCACAGTTGGGCAGGCGCACCTGCCTGACTGTTCCCACGTAGTGAATTCCCCAATGTTTTCCAGGCAGACAATACTGTCTGCTTATTGTAAGTCGCTTTGGACAAAAGCATCTGCTAAATGCCCTAAATGTAAATGGCTTAGCCTATGCTCCCTACTTATCATGCTAAAAGAAATGTGCATCCCAATCACCAGCCATTAAGTCACACAATACTGCCTTGACATGACAATACTGCTTGTAATGCCCTCTAATTATCATACTAAAAGGAAAACATGCATACCCCCACTTACATCCACACATCCACATTCAGGAAAATGTTCACCTTTCTCAGAACTGAATTGTCTGTTGAAATCCTCTTTGTGGACAAAGTTGTGGAATTTTAGGTCAGTCTGATCAAATTAACTACATTTTTTAGAGATAAACGTTTAAATCAGTCAAATTTGACCAGAACACAAGGGTAGTATGTATACTTTCCATGTATAAAAAAAACACTCTGTTTCAGGCAGTGGTGTAGTGGAGGGAATACAACCTGTTTGTTCCCACTGCAACAAGCCTGCTATTTTGACTACCACATTCACCCAATGTTGTAATATTGCAACAAATATGTAACAAGCTCTAAATGAAATTTGATGAATCTATTCTACAAAAACTACATATGTACATGTTCTAGACATTGTAATAACAACAAAAAAATATATAAAAGACATTTTACTTACTTGAATCTGATGAATTTAGTCCAATGAAACAAAGCAACGTTGTCCGAAGGAAACCATGAGAGGTTGTGTGAGTTCATGGCCATGAGGCGGGACTTGACAAATGTACTATCCAATAGCATCGTGAGACTGAACAATAGGACCCAATGACTATGTAAATGTGATAAAAAACAAGATAAAATATAACAGATTGTTTTTTAGGGTGGCTTAAGGTAACGTTGTAATATTACAACAGTGGGTCTTAGAGGGTTAAGTGTCACCATTCGCCGTCCTCCAATCCTATAATCTGCCAAGGGTTATTGATCTACCAAGGCAGCAAGTTGAATGACAGATACTTGTGATGTGGGACATAACTCAAAAGCCCTACAATGCTCCCTATACCAAGCGCTCAACTGTTTCATAAGAAAGCTCAGGTTATTTTCCACCACAAACATCTGGATAACTTCTGCAATCTCTGGGAAGCCACCAACGGAGCCATGGACCACAATCATGCCTTCCTTGTAGTTCACACCATTAACAGATCCGTTCTTTGTGAGCTGAATGTGAGTAATATCAGGGGTTTTTTGCTTCAGAACTTTCTGTACATCCTGATGCAAAATGTCAACAGAAACAGTTGAGACAGCTGCAACAGTCAAGATGGACTTTTCCACTGTAGCTGACTCCAAGTGATATGCCAACGTGAACTGATGTTTCAATGCCAGGGACAAGAATATGTTGTTTAGGCAATGTGTGTGACGAACAACCTGCTTAAAAAAAACTGTGTTTTGCCTCAAACCTTATTGTCCACAACCAAATTAGTGGAACAAAAAATGTGATCATCTGTGGATAATGTTCGACAAAATTATGTTTTTGCAAAAGCTTTTTATCTGGAAACACTTCTTGTAACCTATGTCTGTGGTCACAAATCTTGGCTTAGAGGAAAGCAATGGATTGTGTTGTGTGCATTGGTGCAACAACTATTTCTACGATCTCTTTAAGGTCCAAAATGACCTGCCATGCTGGCTCATCTGGTGGGACCAACTCTCCAAACAAAAATGGAAGCAACTGCAAAAGACCCCAACTTTTGTGAGCATTTCCTCCAACACTTTTCCTCAATGCGAATATCTCGACAGTCAGTCTTGTCGGTCCACTTGTCAGGAAACTTCTGAATGGACTTGTTGAGTTTGTCTAGTGTGAGTATTTTTTGGCAATTATCAAGTTGAAGCAGTGTGCCAACTGGACTGGTAAAATCCCTACAAAGATGTCATGTGCAGTATCTGGAGGGTAGCTAGTGCAGACATTGAAATGAGAAAAATGTGCAGAGAAAACACACTTCCCTTTAACACCATAACAATATTTTCCATTTTCCTGTGCTGATCCGACATGCATATCATGCATCTCTTTGCTTCGGAGAGTAAATGTTCCTCAACATACTTCACTCTCCTGAATTTCACACTTGCGTGCCACACAAAACCTGCACATGTATTCACCAGCACAATTCTCAATGAATCCAGCAACTCCATGTGCTCCCAAACTGTCTGCTATGACACACTGTATTGTGCCCTTAACAAAATCTTCAAGCTGTGCAATAAGAATTCCTTGATTTTCCAAAATTACAAGATCACTTAACAATGGATCTAGGACCCTTTCATAGCCATATTTCCTCACATCTTCAGACCTGCAGAGTAAGGCCAGAGATCTCAAAATCGTCCACATACAAATTCAGTTGCACTCTCAACTCACCTCCTGATAAAAAATGGTTATCTTTGAAAAACGAACTCGAAAAGACTTGTACGTTAGTTCTTCTCCCCTAGCCCCTAATATGAGATGATATAATCTAATGCAAATTTTTTAATAACGGTACATACTGCAGCGTGCTTTTATCTTTGTCATCCAAAAAATATTCTATTGGTTCGACAACTTTAAAATTGTCCTTGTAGTATTTCTTGTACTTAAAGGATGTGGCCAAAGGATATCCTTAACCGACAGACCTATACACAGGATTAGACGTGCTCAGGGCAGATGCAAGTTCATCAATGACTGATTGGCCAACTTGCAGGTTGTAACTATTCAGTGTGTCATGCATCACATTTCTTGTACTATTCAAAGATGCTTCGCTCAACAAATATTGGAATTCTTCCAACAATTCATCAACTGCAGTACTTGGAACATGAAAAATATTTTCCAGCTTCAATAACACTGCAGCAACTATTTTTTTCTACTATCTCTGGCTGATCCTTTAAAGTATCTAATTCAACATCATCAGACTGACTGTCAACACAGTCATCATTGTTTGAAACACCAGGCTCCTCAGTTCCAGCTAGACAAGTTGCTTGTACTATACCATCCTTAAAATCTACCAGGGAATGAAAGCTGTGCTTCTGACTTTTGTGCGACTTGAAGGTGCTGTATACATTGGATTTGTATTCACAGCCTTTGAACATACAAGTGACTGTCTTGTTGTTTTTTTAGGTGATGCTGTATGTGCACAAAATAGTCACGTTCTGTTCCGATTTCACTTAAGCCAAATAAATGACAGGAAAATGTTGTCAGAGTGCTTTTAGGTATTGTGGTGTTTCCGCGACAAGTGTGTGGAAAGAGAATTCCAAGTCTTAAAAAGGCATGGACAATCAGGAAATATACACTTAAATATGATGACCACACCCAAAATGACTATGTTTGAGTCTGTAATGTTTAAGAAGCTCTGACCACCTAAACACTTCAGCACCACAGTCTTTACACTGCCACATAAACTAGACAAATGACAAAGAGAGAAAAGGGGGGAAGGATTTTACATTAGTGAATGTGTGCATCAATTGTGATTAAATAAAGCCTGTAACTGTACGTTTTTCTACCGTTAGTCATTATCGTACTATATAGAGAACAAAGACGCAAAATCAAACATAGAAGATGCTAAATCATGAATGAGTCTTTGTAGATTTCAGCATTTTTTTAAATGCACTTACAAAAACAATATGGGGTCGGAAAGAGTTGGGTTCCCATCACACCAACATCAGGGAGACCAGCAAAATAGCAGAAAAACCTGCAAAATGAGCAGTGATGAAAACATTAATGGTAAACTTGTCAAGGGACAAAAAAATAATTGACAGATAATAGGTAACTTGTGTCAACAGGCAGCACAGGTCATTGCAAGCCTACGATTCAAAGCTGCTCACTTAGGTTAAAAACACATTTTAACATTTAATTGTGTAATTAACTTATTTATTTATTTATTCATTTATTCCCTGCTGGTCTATTTTCTGGTAGGGGTGATATGTCTCTGATAAGCATTAAAAAACACTGTATATGATTAATTAACTACATCAGAACTAAATACTATTAATCTAAGTAGATGTTACATGCAGAAAGATTTTTATTCTGTGAAAAGTTTTGGAGTGAATAAGAATTATGGAAATTGTGCAAATTAAGTGGGAAGAATTAATTCCAAAACACCTTAGGTATCTCAAAATGTACTGTTATTTGTACAATACATTAAATATAAACACTGACTTGTACTGCTTAGAGATGGTCATCATTGGCACTGAATTGTCTATGGCATCATAAAAAGCATAAATATCTGAGCATATAGGCTACAAAGCGGGGACTTGGCATGAGAGCAAAAAAATATCGTCTCGTTTTTATACGCGTCAGTATTGAGACGAATTGAACGCCTCAGCTTACCCTTCTGCCTGTCTGTCACTATTTTCACCTGTGACAGTTTATTACGCTCATACTAGTCCATCACATTATCTCACATTACCGGACTGTTCATCTTCTTCTGTTTAATAAATGGTGGGTGGCCACTAACAGATAAAGTGTTCTACAGCGCCCCCTCCTCTTCCAGTGGCTGTAAATATTACTTTTAACGGACTTTTAGCGGACATTTAAAAAAACATTTTTGGAGATGATAAATTATAAAAGATACCGTTATAGTTTCTTTGCCCAGGCCTACTTGAGAGGATTTCAGAAAACGGGTTGTTGCTGCTGTGTCTGCCACACCGTTTGAATCATGGTTTGAAAAGGCAGCCTACACTCAACCTTAGGGTGGCCATTCACTTTACATTGCAGCTAGCCCTAACATTAACTAACACGATTAGAAAACATACTTAAAACTAGTCTACAAAATAGCCTATTAGGCTTGAAGCTAAGCTAGTTTAACTGTAGGTTTGCCAGCCAATGTGGTTGCATTGGTATGGCTAACCTAAATTTAATCTAACAAAAACACAACAATAGTTTTAGGTAACTAATAAAATGTTTGTGAGAGTCTTAACAGAACAATTGTTTAGTATAAATATAAACCACACAGGGTTATATATTGCTTACTTCCCGAAATTGATTTAAAAAGTAGGAATACATGTAACTATTAATAAAAAAAATATATGAAAGATTCCATAACACATTAAAATCAATGAAAAAAGCTATATTTAAAAATGCTAGATATACTAGGGGCCAGTTATCAGTTATTTCAGTGCATCAGCATTGGGGGAGGAGATAATGACTGAACTTTCATTTTATGTGAACTGTTTCTTTAAACAGACATGTTCACACATTTAGGCGTTAAATGTCTGCACATGCAGGGTCTTCAGAGACATGGAAAAATTAGTTATGATAAGTTCAGGAGTCTCACAGTCTGAGGAATAAAGCTGTTCTGTAGTCTGGTGGTATGGCAGCAGATATTTCTGCATCTGTTTTCAGATGGCAGCAGGGTGAACAGACTGTGGCTGGATGGGTTTTGTCCTTTAGTATCTTTCAGGCTCTGTGCAGACATCTCACTTCACCGATTTCACTGATTCTCTGTGGATGGCACCAGTGATGTCCTGGTAGTTTTAATCACTCACTGTAGAGTGTTCCTGTCTTGGGTCATGTTGAATCATGTCAGTTTGTGATGTATCCTGTCAGGATGATTTCTATTGCTCTGTTAAAGTCGACGCTCCAGAATATATCCTTGCTAAGTTTCTGTAAAAAGTAGAGATTTTCTGTGCTTTTTTAACCAGGGTGGTGATGACCAAAATGGGTTGTCAGTGATGGCAATTCCAAGGAACATAAAACTGTTCACCTGCTACACCTCAGCTCCACTGATGTAGACAGGAGTGTGTGTCTTCGCTGCCTCATTCTAAAACCAACAATCAGCTCCTTAGTTTTGCTGACGTTTGTTTCTGTGCACCAATCTGCAAGACTTTTGATTTCCTCCTGATATGAACTCTTATTGTTTATAATACAGTCAATAATGATGGTGATGTTGTCTTCATACATAACAATAGAGATAATAGTGCAATAAACTTGTCTTTTCTTTTGCTGTTGAAGTTGGTGTTGAAGATATTGATGATTTGCTCAAAATAACTTTGTTGATACAAGGGCATGCTGTTCAGATGTGTTTATGGGCATAATGAAAATGTCTGTAGGGCATTTAGAGCATTACTCTTAATACTGATTCAACTGTTTCAGGAGGTTCATTTCAAATATATTTCCAAGATCAAACCCAATTTCTTATGGTTAAACTGCAGAGCTCTTTCCTCAGTATGCATAATGCTGGATAATGTTTATGTGTGCTGACATCAGTCAAACAGATCAGGAGATACAGGTTATTGGCTTTCAGAGGTTGAGATATAGCAGGAGCAGAAAAAAACGCTGACCTACAGAGTTTCGGTAATTGAAAAGACTTTTTATTATCCTGTAAAGTTTTGTGATAGCTTTGTAAGAATCTCCCTCCTGGCTGCTGTCTAGCTCTTTCTCCAACTTTCAGATTAGCAGTGAATTACGTATTTCTCCTTTTTTGGTCAAAAAATCAACTTAATGTTCTTTTTTCTCTTGTTTTTTTGCTTGTTTGTTTACTCCTTTTAAGTTATACTATGTGTGCATATTTATGTTATAGTTTGTTTCAAGTGTTAATATGCAGAGCAATGATACAAATGTCAATCCCCTTTAAGCTTAAGAGTTATGGATAGAATTAGAACAAAATACTTTTTTTCATGGTCACATAGCAGAAAAACCTGCAAAATGAGCAGTAATGAAAACATTAATGGTAAACTTGTTAAGGGACAAAAAAATAATTGACAGATAATAGGTAACTTGTGTCAACGGGCAGCATAGGTCATTGTAAGCCTACGATTCAAAGCTGATCACTTAAGTTAAAAAACACTTTTTACATTACTATAAAAATCTGCACCAAATTGCACATTTTAAGAGGGTAGAACATGACAGACAAAAAACACTGTATAGGATTATTTAACTACATCATAACTAAATACTATTAATCTAAGTAGATGTTACATGCAGAAAGATGCTGCATCCATTCATCCATTTGTGATGCTGAAAAATGTCACAGAACAGTATGGAAGCTGAGAGATTTCACTGATAATATTCAAAATAGTTCAACTGTAAGCTCACCATAATAATGCCACCATGACTATGACTGTGAGCATTTTTGCTATAACTCAGCCTTCTATCATAAGATAATGACATAAGGTCTGAGGACATGAGGGCATCTTTCTTCTTACAATGGTAGTAATGGCAACAGGGTTTACTGCTTCAGAATACATGGTCATGATAGTACAATAGCACAGTTACAGTATCTTTACAGTGTCAGGTAAGTTGACACTGTGTGGCAAATAATGTGGCACAATGGTGTTGAACTGCGTTGAAAAGAGAAAATAATCATCTGTCAACAGATCAAGATATACTGTGGTGGCTTTGTTTTATGGCCAGAGCTTCCAAACATGCAAAGCCTACACAGGGCACATACCAGGATTTTAGAAATTCTGCAATTATGAGCCTTAGCCCTGCTAGGTTGGTTTTCAGGCATCAAACTATGCGTTTTAATGCATTTTGAGATAAACAAGCACTAAGGAAGTAATAAATGGAATTGGTGATACGATTAGTCAAAAATATGACACATTTTAAAACATTTTTTGAGTTTAGTTTCTTATTTTTATTTTCATAGCCTGGACTGAACTTTTTTTCTTTAGTAATTAGTAGCTTTAGGTAATTTTCAATTCAAGTAGTCTTCCTTATATTCCTTGAATATTCTTAATCCATTATTCTATTAATTTTATCTTAAAAATTCTTACAAGGTCTTACAAGTGGGACAACATGTTGATATGTCAATATATCTTATCGCTTCCTCTTGGGATACGATAATTGATACACAGGTGCCAATTATCTGTATTTCTATTAAAACATTATAGAAAAACATTAAAACATTATTATTTTTGTAATTTAATCAGTTTGACATTTTTTAACTTAAATTAAATGTGAGTTTGTTTTATGTCGGCCATATTGAATCTAATGCCAAAGTTAAATGCGCCATATATAAGAATGTGGCCAAAAACGGTTACTACACTCAAATTCAAAATACTGCGGCGAGTCATATCTGCCTCCCCCTCCACCCCCTCCCCTCCAGACTCGAGGTTGCCAGAGCGGACACACAATTCTGTTCTCTCAGTAAATATCAAGATGTATTATTATTTATGGTAACGTTAGCTGTTGACTAGGGCTGGACATATCAGATCGAATAACGTTATGCATGATATTTGACAGAACTGTCCTTCATTTTTGCCTCCCCTTTTATAATGTTATATAGTTTATGGCGATATACATGCAAAGACCTAAATAGGACTCGAATTTGGCTAAGTATCAAATGTAAGATTTCGTATTGTCCAGCCGCTGCTGGCAAACGCGCCGACAGCGGCTGGACATTGAGTGGACAGCGGCAAGCTGGAGACCGGATGCCCGTACCAAGACAGTGCTAATGCTGCTAGCGTTAGCTGTGCTGCTAACATTTGTTTCTATGATCGAAATGAATGACGTTATTACTCGACAGTTCGAAGTATTCGAAATGTCCATCCCCGTCAAGCTATGATGCTAACTTAGTTAGCCAAGCTTAACTTACCTGTCTAGGAGAAGAGTAGCCAATTCTGCATCTGTTTTCAAATTTCTCTCAGCTTTCAACTGTCTCCACCGTTCAAATGCATCTCCTATATAGACCCTCGCTTTGCCTCGAATTTTATCTTGGCGTTTTTTGTGATTCATAATGAGGTCTTTTAGATTACGTTGCCTCCGCCATTTTACGTTCAGTTGCTTTAGATTTCTTACATATTGTACCTTTAAGAAAAGGAAGACATGCAGCAATGGCCACAGGCTGAATTCAGGACACAGCCTTCATATATGGGGTGCACACTCAACCAGGTGAGTTCCATGGGCACACTACAGAGCACACATGTCTGATCACAAATTAAAGAATTACTGGAATATGAGTTTCAAGAAATACTCCAGACAGTTGCCAGGCTTTGTGCATTAGCTATCAGATAGTCTCTACTAAGGAACTACATTGTATGACATAATTTCTGCTGTCAGCCTTTAACTCCAGATGGTTTCTGTGTGGCTCAGCTGAGCCGAAACCTTGAGAGAAGTACCCTAAATGCCTCTCTGCCATGTTTACGAAGTAGAGCACTTGGCTTTTTAGAACTCTAGAACATGCATAGTTCACTATTAATAATACACTGTTATTATGCCATAACTGTCAAAAGATGTCATCTTTTTTATTCACGTAAGGTTTTCTGAGGATAAATGTTCGGACTCATACTTCACACCCGAACGCTCCCCAAGCCCTGAATGCTATTGTCTCTCACATAGATTTGGGGATGCATCGCTCAAGGGCACCTTACAGTAACCTAAAATAAACAAAGGGAGTTCACTTATAACCACTTCTCAGTCTGAACATTTTTCTAATGGAATATAACAAATTAAAAAAAAGAACAGGGGTAATTCAACAATTGACATTTGTAAATTTTGGGGCTATGCATCAGCAAGCCTCAATCCCTAGAATCCTTTTAGTTACAGCACAAGGAGGAACACAATTAGTGGATTGGGGGACAACCAATGCAAAAAGAGAAAAAAGAAAAAGAAAACCAGAATAAGGACAGCGGATACTTCTTGTTATTCAAAAATAACACAATTAATTTTCTGTGCCTTAATATAAATAGTTCCGCCTGTCAAATTCATACTAAAAAACAAACAGGGCAGCATATCATCATACCGAGTGACTGAGTAACTGTAGCTGCCATTAGCTAGTTAGCTTGGTTCCAGACTGTAATAAACCAGTATCATCCTTAAATACCTATCTGACCTTTGCTCTTGTGCTCCAAACAAGATTTACAGGCTGTATTTAGCAATGCAGCCTCTAGGCGCTGCTAATGGGACTCCCACTATTCCAGGCAGCAATATTCCCTTTATTGTTCTTTCTTTTCCTACATTAGCAAAGCCAGCTGACGCGAACTGAATAGCTCAGCAGTTGTCAAATGTATGTTGTCACAAGAATGATGTAATGTTCCCTGAGACCTTGTGTTCTGTCTGTTACTACAGATGCTCACACCTGTACTTTGCATTAAGCAGGAGAGAGAAGAGGACAGACTGCACAGTGTCGTTCTATTGCAGATTGTTGCCGGGACTCCAGATGTGAGAGGATTAAAGCATCTATAAATCACTGCGGGGATGAATCAGACAGGCAAACGCTGCTGTGTGCTACTTCTCACAGACTGTTCTGCGCTGCTCGAAATCTTTTCATAGTATTAGATGGGGGAGATGGCTAGTTGTGCGTCAAAGATGTCATTCCCACCTGCTACAGCTTCCCTCTGATTTAAGGCGTGGTGCTGGTTTGTGACTCATTAGGTACTATGTGAAGACTGACACCTTTCTTCAGTACTAAAACTTTGATTTGTGTATCCAAATACTACAGAGATGTCTCTATCCAGGGAAATTCAAAAGTATGTGTAGTGGTGTTTAGATTGATTGTTTGTTCAGGCCTATAAAACATGAAATACCTATCAGGGCTTGAGTAGAATCAACTGTAGCTACATCTTTGAGTGTCTCTCCTGCGACAAGTTTTTGACTAAAATCCCTCAAAGATCTATTACCCACATTTTCAAAATGATAAGCTTTAAGGCAGTGTGTCAGGCTTGGGATTGAGAGTAAGTGATATGGCTGCACTGACGGGGCCTCCCTGTATCTGCAGCAAGGTATGCATGAGTTCTAGAACTTGTAATTACCTTGAGATTTGTTTAATTGAGATGTGACCAGATGCCTTTGAAATTACTTTTCACATTTATATCAACTATATATGAGCTGCTTGTTGAATCAGCTTCTTTTGCCATTTCAGTCTCAAAGAATAACCCTAACCCTAACCTGAAAAGTCAGCAGCTGGACACGCTGTTATAAATATGTCCCCGGTCTTCATCCATTTAAAAGATCAGTAGATGATAGACTGTTTTAGTGTGTCATTCAACACATGGATCACTTTATTGTAACAACGAATTGTCCAGTAATACTCAAGCTTTATTTAATCGTCGGCCTGCAAGTGAACGGGTTATATAAAATGAAAGTTGTAGCCCGAGTTCAGGAGTCTCACAGTCTTGGGAATGAAGCTGCTCTGTAGTCTGGTGGCATGGCAGCAGGTACTTTTGTGTCTGTTGTCAGATGGCAGCAGGGTGAACAGACTGTGTCTGGGTGGGTGTTGTCTTTTATTATCTTTGGGCTCTGTGCAAACATCTCACTTCACTGATGTCACTGGTGCTCTGTAGATAGTGTTCTGGTGGTTTTAATCACCCACTGTAGAGCCTTCCTGACCTGGGCTGTGATGAACCATGATAGTTTGTGATGTTTCCTGTCAGGATCTATTGCTCCACTGTAAAGCTGACGAGACCCTGGCACAGGAACTTAACCTTTTTAAATTGTCCCAATGTCTAAAACTGCTGAAACAACGCATAGAAATAGCAACTGACCTCCCTGCCACTGCACAGTCATAACCTCATGTCACCACTGTAACTGTATATCATAACCCCCACCCTGCCACTCAGATGCAAACTGACAAGAGGGCATAATGAAAACCAAATATCCTAAAATGATAAGGTCCTGGAAATTAATTATTTTAAAATCCCAGTAAATGCAGTAAACATAATAAAATCCAAATAAACATAATACTAAATAAATTATAAGCACTAAGCACTTCATGGAGACATTTTATATTTGATTACAAGTCTGTCATACAATGTCATACTATTAACAGTTATGAGGTGCAACAGTAAAAACGTCTGCCAGTGAAACATGTAACTTTATTAATGATGCAATCTCGATCTCTACAGACACAATGATATATATACCCACAGTAAGTGGAAATCTCTCAGCAAATCAGAGATTAAAATGTCTGTAACATGCACTAATCTTATTCATAAATAATCTTAAGAAAAGCTAATGATCCCAGGAGGAAAGGAATCCATAGTTTATGACAGGCAGGGACTCTGATGTCATAATGTCTCTCCGGATTTTCTCCCATATAGCAAAGTTGGGTCTGATGAATTCCAGGAAAGTTAATGCAGGGTTAATCTGCAGTTTGGGCCTTTTATCTGCTCTCCACCGATGTGCCTATAGAAAGGGTAAACATCTGTCGGCAGTGGTCACATCTGCACAGCCCCACATGGACACATTTGTAGATCAGTATATAGTACAGCAGTGCAGATCTGGCACAGGTTCCCTCTGCAGTGACAGATGGCATAGTGTTATGTGCTCAGCAACCTGCCCCTTCCCCCAACAAACACACACACACACACACACGTGCGCGCGTGCACATGCGCACATACACACACACACGCACACCTCTCTCATCCTCCAGGGTCTAGTACACTGCTGTTTAGATCTAGACAGGAGATAATAAACATCAATATTTCAGCCGTTTACCGATTATTTCCACATTTTAGCTTGAGTGCTCTTGATAATCTCAGGGCTGGGACTGCTCATGTGTGTAAATATGTGCTGGCTCAAAAGCCAAAGTCAATGATATGATTGCAGTTGTGATTTTGTACCATTTGGCAAAAGTTTGACAGTGAAGCAGATACTGGTTTTGTGCAGCATTTTTGGCAGTTTGGCATCAGATTGAGAATGTCTCTGTTGGCCCTTTGATCCAAATGAATCTAGTGGTGATGAGGAACCAATAATGCATTGTGAGCTATGTGAATTCCGTTTTACCCAGGTTCCAGCAAGTTATGCTAATCAGAAACAGTTTTATGAAAAAATATCTGAAAATCCAAGACTGTCTCCCCCACTACCAGTGGACAATAAGATTGTCCAAAACTTTGGACCGACAGTTAAACAACAACAAATGTCGACAACTGGCAGCCTGATATAAAATTTGGTATCTGTTATTCCCAAAGGATCAATCAATTACTTTTTATCATCATTGCCCTGGAGGTTATGTTTTTAGTTCAGTCTTCAGGATACATACAAAACAACTTACAATGCCAATTTTCAAAAACTTAGCTCTGTTTTTTTCTCAGCTTTATTGCTGAAACAACTATTACCGACAGCAGAAACACATTCATCAGCACTGGAGAAGAAAGCACAGGTTTTGAGCAGCAGAATGTGAGATGATCAGTGCCTACACCATCTTGCAACAATCGGACCTGACCAGCCAAGACCACTCCAGGGAGGAAGAGAGGCGAGATAAGAATCATGCGAATCTAGCTCGATTTAAGCCAGATCCTGTCTGGTCACATTACAATGAAATCAACAACCGGGACTCATCAGTGGGAAATTAGAGATTGTTGTCTGTTAAAAGTAAATTATAAATACACTATATTGCCAACAGTATTCACTCACCTGCCTTGACTCGCATATGAATTTAAGTGACATGCCATTCTTAAATCATAGGGTTTAATATGACGTCGGTCCACCCTTTGCAGCTACTTCTGGGAAGGATATCCACAAGGTTTAGGAGTGTGTTTATGGGACTTTTGGGTTTTTGACCATTCTTCCAGAAGCACGTTTGTGAGGTCACACACTAGGGCTGCACGATTCTGGAAAAAATGTGAATCACGATTTTTTTGCTTAGAATTGAGATCACGATTTTTTCTCAAAATGTTTATTGCACTGATGAGTAAAAAAACATTGTAGTATGGCAGAGGCATAAAGCAATGTTTTTTTATTTTTTGTTCAAGTTCTATCATTGGATGAGAAATAATTTTTACAAAAGAAAAAAAAAAAAAAATTGTCTCCAAGATGAGAGGGAATCCTTTAATCCCTCATGTTGTACAGTGTTTATTGGGGCCGTATCTTTGGCTAGGTGATATGTGATAGCTGCTTTGATCGGTTTTCTAAAATGGGGGCGTAATATTCATCGAGTAAACATGTGACGTGACATGAAGCCCGAACTTGGGCTGGGAACAGTTGACAACAAATTTGTCTTCAAAATAAGAGCTTTACATTGCACCCCATTGTAGTTTAGAACTGGGTTCTTAGCGGGGGGCTTTTACTTTGAAAGTAGCGACCGTTTCTAGCTTGCGCTACAACAACAAGCTAACACAACGAAACCGCTAGAGATCCAGGAGAAGCTAGCATCTCCCGGATCTCAGCGGCTGTCCAGTTGCTCAACTAGCAGGCGAGGTGGAAATAAGTGTACCCTCTGAGGCGGCAAATCGGCGGACCTAAACAGACTCTCAATTTGCCGCCCTCTGTCTAAAACCGTGGACCTAGCTGCCCAAAAGACGGACAGATTGGCGGCTTGCTGCCCCGTCTAAAAACGGCCTCTCACTCACTCCTTCCAAACACTCAACTGCAGGCGGGCTTCCTCTGCTGAATCCCGTGTTGTAAAGATGCTTTACCACAGGTTGAGGGAGGAGGCAGCGGCAGTGCTGCGTTTGGGGGCGCTTCGAAAAATAGGAGCATTTGTTTGTGATTCAGCTCGAGATATAAAATGCTCCAGAATTGCTATGTGTCGAAATAAGATCACGTGTATGTGTGAATCGAGATCGCGATTTTTAAACGATTTTTTGTGCAGCCCTATCACACACTGATGTTGGACGGGACGGCCTGGCTCTCAGTCTCCGTTCTAATTTATTCCGAAGGTTTTCTATCGAGTTGAGACCAGTCACGTTCACCCACACCAAACTGGCCGGCCGCGGATAGGCGTAGAGGACCGATTCAACGAAGAAGGAGCACCTTCACGGACCCGGGTTCGCGTCCCGCCTCGTCCTTATTTTTGGCTCGGATTCGTTTTGCTACAGCGTGTGAACACAACTAAAAACCATCACATCCGATCCATTCTAACATTTATATAGATTTTTGATCACAGATATTTGGATAAATCATGGTGAAACAATAAATCTTTAGGATGGTTATGATGTCACCTGATATTAAATGTCAGATAATCATGCTACTTGAAAGAATGTTCAAGGTTGAATTAAACTTAACAACAACAATAGACATGATAATAGTAATGAGTATTACTATTATAATGATTATTGGTGTTATTATATCTAAGATACTAAAATTATCATGGTAATTATTATTGATACCATTGTTAAAATAAACAATTAAGAAAGAAACAGCTGTCACCATTTAATTAGTTATGGAAGGAAGACTAATTTCCAAAAACTAGTAATACTTGTTCTGAAGGATAACAACTGTTTATTTTAGAGATGTTTACATCTTAGCTCATGAATGTGCAAGCTTTATCACTTATTTTCTATCACTATTGCAGACTCTGATAAGTTATTAACATAATAAGACCATAATATTTATTATCAAATGTTAAATCATAATACTACTGTTACATGCTGATATTGGCAAAGGGTGAAATGAATCTAATAATAATAGTGATAATAATAAACCTTTGTCTTGGTTTCTTAACATCTGCACGAAACTCTTATGGATGTTCTACCACAGTGCTCTGTGGTCAGCATGAAGCTGGACTCTTGGTGTCAGTGGCAGAGGAAAGAACATTGAACCAACTGCTGGCCATTATGGACAATGCCAGTCATCCTATGCACACGGCCCTCACCGACCAGAGAAGCTTGTTCATCTGTAGCACATTTCATGCAAAAAATAACAAAATGTGCTTCATATCAAAACTAATAATAAATAAACCAGCTGGCTCTCTTAGTTACGCCAGTAAGATGCTATTTTTAAAATATTACGTCACAGTTTTGTTTATGATGGGCCTATAGTAAGGCGCAACAATGTTTTATTGTAGTGATGTATAAGCGTACAGCTAAATGTATGAATATATAAATATGTGATCTTTTTTTCTATCACTGTTACTAATCTAATCACGTAAAGACGGACACAGTAATGTTGTCAAGATATTTAATTGAAAAACACAACTGAATTATGAATAAATGAACAGACAAAATATTTACAAAAAGATCATTTAAAAAACAAATGAACAGCAAATACAATATACAGAATATACAGTAACTTGTGTATCTATTAACATATATACAATATAAAACAAGTGTACAGTGTGGCTGCCTTCATCAGTGATGGTTGGATGATGGGTTTTGGGACAGAAGGTTCACTTCCTCTTCTCTGCAATCCATCTGGCCTTTTCAGCTTCATAAAAGTCTGTTCGCTGAAACTCCACCCAGGTCATCTCTTTGACCATGCCCTGTGCCTTGTACAGGGAGAAAACGTTTGCAGGGCAGTAGATGTATTTCCCTGGCACATTGGGGAAACAGGTGTGAATATGAGGGCTGTCAGGCCCTTGCTTTAATGGCAGGTGACAGGTCCTGCACAGACGACCTGTTGGCAGGTGCTCTGCTGACTTCCTCTTTGCCCTCCCCTCTGCCACCTTCTTCCACTCCGCTCCCCTCTGTCTGGCAGCCTCCAGCTCCCGCTCAAAAAATGGAGATGCCGCAAAGTCCGCGAAAGACATCCTGAGGTTTTGGAGGCCTTCGTCCTCATAGGTCTTAAAGACCTTGGTGGAGCAGTAAAAGTATTTGACTGCTGGAGTCTGATAAAAGAAATGAACTGAGGAGCCATCGCCTTGCTAGCGTGATTTTGGCTGACCACAGGCTAAACAGTTCCTGGTCTTTTTCTGCTGCTGTTGTTGTTGTTGTTGCTGTTGTTTGTCCAGGATCTCCTTCACAATGTTCTCCACAGAGGCCCGACTCATTGACTCCTCTTTGGGGGAAGCCACAGATGGAGGGTTAAAAGATGCAGGAGGCAGGGTTGTGACAGGCACACTCACCGTCTGGCTGCCTGTAGTCAAACTCTGCCACAGCAGCTGCGTTTTGTGAACCCTCTCCACACTTGTGTTGAGAGAGGAGTTTGTATTTTTTAATTTGGCTACATGTTTGATCTATCTGGAGATATGCTGACATGTGGTTGGATGAAGGAGGCTGTTGGGATCATTGCAGCATATTCTGCATCCACCCGCTTCAAAAGATCCTTGGTGCCATGGTGCTTAATCAGGAGCCCGTCGATAGCGGCTTTCATGGGTGGAGTCCACTGGCTGTGGTCCAGGACTTGTATAAGACCTCCTGTCTTGATGGGTCCGGTGCGGGTGGCCCGAGGAGAAGAGGACATAGGCAGTGGTGCAGCGTCTGTCAGGCCTGAAAAAAACAAACAGAAAAAACACATTTATTATACTGTTTATTATAGGTTTTACGTTTTGCACTCATTAGCTCAATAATTATTGTCAATGGACAACAGATTACAATGTTTTTCATGATATTAATTCCAACCACAGTGTCAAAGCCTGCTTTTAGCTATGAGGTCTGTATTAAGGAAGGTGTAGGTGGGTACTTTAAGTTACCTGCTTCCAGAGGAGGCTCTGCTTTGGCTGTTGCAGATGCTGGAATGAAGGGCAGCTGAACTGCGGGACTGCTAGTCAGCACACTGCCGGGAAGACAGGATCGGTGCTGCCACAACCGGATCATCCTGGACAGTGTCCCTGGTCTCCCTATATATCAACGTAACATGGTGCCCCATTCATCGATTATGTATGCGGATAACTGCACTAGTGGGAACATTTAAGTGTATAGTTAGTTAATGTTATTATCTGAAGCTTTCAGGTAACATTATCTTACTTTCACTTTTAAAAATTGCGTCGTCCAATTTTCCTTCGGGCGTCGGTATCAATTTATAGCGGGTCGGCTCTGGTACGGAAATGTAATCTGTGCTTACTGTCGGATAACGGGTCGGATGCGGTGACCAGTGCAGGACTCTGGTCTAAGTGACCATTTTAATCCTCTAGCCAATTATCAAGCTAAATATCCAACATGCTAGTTAACGTCAAGACTGCGGTGGAAGACGACGGTAAAATATTTCCACTGGATTTATTTATGCCTGAATTTTTAAGGTGTGGCGGCTTTTATTTTTTGCCGTGCGGGTGCGCCACAGTCAATTACATGTAGGGGAAACCCTGAATACTATATATATTGATGAGAAATGAACGAGGAGGAGAAAGCATCAAATATAGTGATTAAAACAGTAGATCGGTCAGTCAGTCAGTTACTGAGAGTGAGTGATTCACCTGGATTACCTGAGGGTCTGTGCCCACTACAGCAGCAGGGCAGTGATGAGGTTGATCCTGGGCATGGTGCTGCTGCAGCTCCATGGTGTCAGCAGCTGAGGAGTTGGGCTGTGTCTTGTCCTTATCCCAGTTCAAGACAACAGGACGACAGCCTGGCTCCACATACTCCAGTTCAAATTGCTCCCCTGTGTCCCTGTTTGCTACTTGCAAAATTGGGTATTTTGCCCTCCCTGTCACTCTCAGAGGGGATGTGTTCAGTTGAGTGATTAACAGGGGGTCAAACACAGCTGGAAGATCCACATCTGGCCTCTTAAGGTCCACCAGCCTCTGAAAGTTCCAGCGCACCACTCCAGTCATGGCCTGGGCCTGGAAGAGCTCACTGGACACCCTGCTGCCTGTTACCCACTGGGCTTGGTGAAAGTGGAAGCCCTCCTGCTGAGACGTGCCTCTCACAGGGATCCAGACAGGTACAGCAGCTCTCTCGCCCTTGGTGTAGTTCAGCTGCAAGGTGCCACCATACCTGTACAGGATGCCCTCCTCCACCTCAGGGTCGCTCAGGCAGCCTCTCAGGATGTGGATGCGCTGGATTCTCCACACTTTCAACATGGAGGGCTTGAAGAGCAGCACATCATTGGCGTCCTTCGCCAGGTGGAAGTGACAAAGGACATCTTCAACCCTCTGCAGCAGTTCTCTTGGTTGTGGCACCTTTGTCCGACAGTGCTCTCTGATGTGCTTCTTGGTGGGATTCGCAGGTAGGATTCTACAGAAGGTGTACGCATCCTTGAGGTTCTGGAGGTCGCTCTGGTTTACGACAACGAATGCGGCAGAGAGGAACTGACAGAAAGAGCTGTACAGAGGATGATGCTCTGAGACACACTCCCTGGTCAAGCGCCGCATACAATGAAACAAGTCTAACTTGATGGTAATGTCTTTGTTAAACTTTGTCCTAGATGCGCTGTTGTTAGCCAGGTTTCCAGAAGTGGCCTCTGTAACAAGAGCCTCTGTGGTCTTCCAGCTGTCCCATACGATGTGCTCCTGAGCCCCAGGATCCAGCACCTTGAAGGCAGCACAGCAGTCCCTAAAACATTAAAAAGTAACTTCATTAGAGCTTAAGATTACCTTATCTAATACATACATTTGCTAATTTAGACTTATTGTATTTACTGTAAAATAATTAGCTGTTTGTCTTCTATCTATTTGCCTTTTTTGTCATTTATTTAGTCTATAAACAACGAAAATTTAATAAACTATGTTATGTAAAACAAGTCTAGCTTCATACCTGTCCACCCACTGGTAGCTCGCCTTCTCCTCTCCAGCCAAAGTGTACCGGTGAGCCAGACCCTCATACATAGGGTGAAGGGAACGATCACACTCTGACTGCAGCATCACCCAGCTCAGGATCATCCAGCTCTCATTCATGGCAGCATAGGAGGACATGGTGCCAGATGACAGAACCACCTTCCTTGCCACTTTGCGGGTGTGATCTGACCTCAGTGCCCATCCAAAGGTCCCCTGTAGCAGCAGAGTGAGGAGGTGCTCCTGCCTCTGGTACTCATGGACCAGGCAGTTGACAAGATAGTGTGCAGAAATAGACACTCCACACCAGCCATCAGCATCGGCATACCCACCGAACGGAGCAGGAGTGTCTGTCTGTCTGAGGAGCCCAGTGATGGTGCTCTGTCCGTAGACACCTGCCTCAGCATCCCTGATGTTCTGCACACTATCCAGGTAGGCCAGGTGAGCTCTCTCATACTTCAGGTGGAGTGCTTCTGTCAGCTGCTTGGACATGTCCTCCGGTGATCTGCCACTGCGCCTCAGCTCATCCATTACTGACTTGCAGATGGCTTTTTTGCGTGTGAGGAAGGCTGGCACGATGTTTGTGAACCTCTTCGGTAGCTTCTCCAGCCACTGGGGCTTGTCAGCATGCCAGTACCTCTTGCATGCCTTGCAGGTGAGACGTGAGGCCAAGATATAGTACTGACCACCGGTGCCAATAATTACTATTGGCCTTCCCACGCCTGAAGAAGCTACCTGGGGGTTGGGACAACCATGAAGACATGGCAGGGTGTAGTTATTTTTCATCCTCTCCATGATCGTGTGCTCCGGCTTCCATATAAAAAATGGATGAAGCTGAAAGTACTTTGGTGAGGGGAGCTCAGAGATTGAGTCGATGAGCTCAGGCTGAGGTGGATGACGCCACAGGGACAGCATGTTCATGGGGTGACGTACTGGACGTGACCCTGGCCACAGACCCAAACCCTCCATCTCAGTCTTCATCCAGATTTTCTGCTGATGGGAGCAGTTCCACCGGGCAACATCCTGATCTTAGCTCGGGATGGAGGCAGCTGGCTGCCAGACAGGAGGCGCTGGATGTGGCAGAGCTGTAAAACACACAAAGCACTACAGTATACAGTGTACACAACAAGAAAAAGGTTAAGAGCTCTTTGCAAATGGCTGCTATGGTTAAAAGAGCGGCACAGAAATTCATACCTGTGTCTTCCTGTGCTTCTGGATGTGATGATGAATCTAGGATGGTGAGATACAAACAGCAAGGACAAGTGAGATATAAACATTGAAAAATGAACATGAGCTTGAGATATTAATTTTCATAACATTTAAGAACATAAAACATTTACCTTCAGGAGGAGACGGGGGCTGCCGTGATCACAGACTCTGAGGACAAACTGTGGGAGGCGACTAGCTCTCTGTGGGCTTTGAAAAACATGTTGCACCAAAAGATGAGAAAAACTTTAACAGACACCAGATAGAATCTTTACATGGCATTGCTAAACATATGAGCACTGTATACAGTATAATACAGTCAAAACTGAAGTCATATTTATGTGAGACACACTGGAAGTACAAGAGAACTTAAGTTTAAATGTCATACTTTGTCTCAACACGTTGGGCTCGGGCTCTCCTTGTCCAAGCTGTGGGGCGATGGCGAGCAGCTGAGGAGGGACTGGCAGCGGGGCCTTCACTGTGGCTTTGAGATCAAAATACAATTTATATTTTATATTTTGCACATTGTTAGTTTATCCTTCTATGTACTTTTAATTTATTTCTCTTTCTTCCTCTTTGCACTCAGCACTTATGTATTTTTCCTCTGTATTTGGTTTTATGTAAAGCGACTTTGAGAGCTGTAATAAGCTGTATAAATAAAATGTATTATTATGATAATTAGTATTATTATTATATTGTTAAAATACAGGATGGTTAAAAAATAAGACGGAATAAAGAAATACACAGAAATAATAACCTTTGATAGAAGCGACAGTCACAGGGGGGACATCAGGCTCTGCAGGTCTGTGAATGGTAGCTGTTGCTGTTTGCTTCGTCCTGCGAGCTGTAAGAAGAGTGTGTGATTTATGTATGCTTCACAATATGTCTTTACCTGTTGTCTCTGTAGATAACTATTAGTACAGACTAAAAGTTTTCATCAATTTATGAATCGCTCTTTTTTTGAAAATGAATAAACAAAACAGGTAAAGCACAGAGACAATATCAATATACGGTAAGAATATCACCTGTCAATCAAAGATGTAGCATGTTAACCACTGCAGTATTTCACATGCCAAATCCTTGAATGACAGCTGAGAGCAGTGGTTCTCAAACTTTTTCTGGCATGCCCCGTTCAGATTTTAGCAATCAACATCAATAGGACAGATAATGGTCAGCAAACTCGTTTGTTTATTTTCCTGCATAAATCATGTTCATTCAAAGTGACTCCATATTTCTCCCAGTCATCGATGCCCCCAGTTTGAGAACTACTGGACGAAAGAAAGCATGCAAAAAAAGAGAACACTTACCATCATCGACGAAATGTTAATTCCTTATGTTAGTGGGAGAACAAAATAACACAAGCATCAGAACACACCAGAACATGGCCAAAATAACGGAGGAGAGGGAGGAGAACAATAATGACAGGTGAACTCAGAACAGAATCCACAGTGATGAAGTGAAACCTGTTGGTGGAGACACCACCATGGCTCTGGGGGCTGCTGCTGCTGGTGGCCCTGAAAGCACAGGTGACTTGTTAAATTTTATCATGTACATTAAGAGTTAAAAGACAAACTTGTTACAGGTTTCTGGTAATTAAACTAGATTCACCGACTTGTTTCAGTCTCAAATTTGATGGGGACAGACTTAGCATCGCTCTCTCCAGCTCCTCGTCCTCATCCATCACTAAGAGATTAAACAATAACATGTGTTAGACATATTTAATGTTCATCTAAAATCAGTATTTGCATATGGTTGTGAACTGACCTAGAGCTCTAGATTTCGACGTGGAGGTAGCTGATGTACTGGAGGCTGCGGAGGCTGCAGGCAGTGGACCAGACTCCACCCTCTGCTGCTTGAGGATGTACTGCTGCAGGTTGTACATCTTGCTGTTTTTGACACACTTCACTCGTGAGATGAAGGCAGCATAACCATCAGCCCGGCTCTCCCAGATTTGCCTCCAGCTATCTTTGGCCCTGACTCCAAAGCCCACAGTGGTGTCACCCTCTGTTGCCACCGTTGGGGGAGGCTTCCTGGACAACAGTTACTGCCAGTGGTCCTCATTTCCTGGAAGGTCCTGGCGTAGTCCAGAAATGACAGCAGGCTGTCCTTGCCATGTCCCTGTGGATTGAAGGCCCCCTCTTTCTCCTCCTCTTCTACCTTTTTTAGGAGGTAGATGGTGTAGCCAACATCATTTTCAAGGAGCCACCTGAATGTTTTCCCCTTGTATTTCCCGAACTGAAGCACATACTCCCCCATCACCTCCAGTCGGTCGGACACATCCCTTCCCCGCTGAAAGACCACTGTGAGACCATTTGTCCTCACAAGGTCAGGACTCTGGGCAGGAGAAATGACAGCGGCTTGGTAAGCATCTCAAGCTTACCAAGCCGCTAACGACTTGCTCCGGGCCAATGACCATGGTGAGTTCTACTGCTGTCCTACTGTTCTGTCCCTTCGCGTCCTGGCCAACAGGACCTCAATTGGGAGCATAACATCAGCTGAACATTAGCAAAAATGCGTCACTGTCACTTCATTGGAAGCGCTTCCCGGTAAATCTCGGCATCTTCTCAGTAACCGCTGAAACGGGCCGAGCAGCCCGCTCACAAGCAGAATCGGTCCTCGTTAGTATAGTGGACAGTATCTCCGCCTGTCACGCGGAAGACCGGGGTTCGATTCCCCGACGGGGAGTGTTGTCTTTTCTACCAGCTACTGATGATTGAGCCAAACTGTAAAACGACATCACCATGTATGTTCTTGTGCCTAACAAATAACCCTCCCTGTTAACAAGAAGCACCAGGACTTGTCAAGGTGTTCCCAGTGCTACTCATTGTAGGGTTTTCTGTTTGCCTAACATGGGTTCGATTTTGACACTCACCAGTAATACGCCAAGAGTTGTGTTTCCGCCCGGTTTCGAACCGGGGACCTTTCGCGCGAGGACCGCGTATAGTAGTCCTTAACTTCCTTAACTTTCCCCATTCATTCTCTATGGTAGTGCTTATCACTACGGATGTAATATATTTTTGGCCACAACCTGGATTTTGGGGGCGCTGTTTCCCCGTTTAGCGTATGAGTAAGGACACTGACTTCTTCGAGTGACAGACAGCGGTAACAGTAAGGAGGAACAAAAGTGAACAGAAAAACAAGTGAAATAGAAGGATTTTCCCCGCTTTTCGGCATTTTTAATAAATCGATCTTCAGACTCATCGAAAGTAAGTGATGACTCATTTTTTCAAGCAGTAAATTAAGTTTTCTAAGTCATATGTATGAAAACTGTTGTTATAATTGTTGTTTTCAGGTATGTTACGTGTTGTTGTTTACAGTTTACCGAAGCTTACGATCGCTCGTAATGTCAATGTAACGTTATGTTAGCGTCAATCATCATTTTAACATAATGTCACATCTGTCAGTGAGTTCTCTCTTGTTGACACTGATCCTAAATCAGCTTTCTGTCACTTTTTCACCGTGTTTTGTCTTTAAGACTGAGGCCCGTCGTGCAGTCATTATCCAAATCAATTCACTCATTAACTTAGCCACAGTCACCCATTCATTCATTTATTCATTCATTCATTCATTTAGCTACAGTCATATTGATCATATCAAGCTGAGAATGTAACTTACATTTTGAATGGGTAAATACTACAGTATATCTATTTTATAACCTACATGTTAGATGGAGGTTAAATGCTATGATAGAGTGAATAGTTAATTATTATTAATAGGCGTTACAGTGGTAGTATAGTATATATGTAATATATGTACTGTATATATACATAGATAGATGGATGTTACAATTAATAATCAATGTTAACATGAATAACTCTGTTGATACTTTTATTTACCCTATAATATGTATTGTGTTTGCTGTGCACAGGAGACAATGAAGAAGACATTTAGCTTCTTCCCGGGAAAGACATTGGTCTCATTTAGAAAGGGTCCATCAGGCCATCTGCGTCAGGACCCCTCTGATGAGGCCATGAGCATAAAAAAAAATCCTGCACTCCAAGACAAGTCTCCTGCCCAGAGTCCTGACCTTGTGAGGACAAATGGTCTCACAGTGGTCTTTCAGCGGGGAGGGGATATGTCCGACCGACTGGAGGTGAAGGGGGAGTATGTGCTCCAGTTCGGGAAATACAAGGGGAAAACATTCAGGTGGCTCCTTGAAAATGATGTTGGCTACACCATCTACCTCCTAAAAAAGGTAGAAGAGGAGGAGAAAGAGGGGGCCTTCAATCCACAGGGACATGGCAAGGACAGCCTGCTGTCATTTCTGGACTACGCCAGGACCTTCCAGGAAATTGAGGACCTCTGGCAGTATCTGTTGTCCAGGAAGCCTGCCCCAACGGTGGCAACAGAGGATGACACCACTGTGGGCTTTGGAGTCAGGGCCAAAGATACCTGGAGGCAAATCTGGGAGAGCCGGGCTGATGGTTATGCTGCCTTCATCTCACGAGTGAAGTGTGTCAAAAACAGCAAGATGTACAACCTGCAGCAGTACATCCTCAAGCAGCAGAGGGCGGAGTCTGGTCCACTGCCTGCAGCCTCCGCAGCCTCCAGTACATCAGCTACCTCCACGTCGAAATCTAGAGCTCTAGGTCAGTTCACAACCATATGCAAATACTGATTTTAGATGAACATTAAATGTGTCTAACACATGTTATTGTTTAATCTCTTAGTGATGGATGAGGACGAGGAGCTGGAGAGAGCGATGCTAAGTCTGTCCCCATCAAAATTTGAGACTGAAACAAGTCGGTGAATCTAGTTTAATTACCAGAAACCTGTAATTTTGTCTTTAAACTCTTCCTGTACATGATAAAATTTAACAAGTCACCTGTGCTTTCAGGGCCACCAGCAGCAGCAGCCCCCAGAGCCATGGCGGTGTCTCCACCAACAGGTTTCACTTCATCACTGTGGATTCTGTTCTGAGTTCACCTGCCATTATTGTTCTCCCTCTCCCTCTCCTCCGTTATTTTGGCCATGTTCTGGCGTGTTCTGATGCTTGTGTTATTTTGTTCTCCCACTAACATAAGGAATTAACATTTCGTCGATGATGGTAAGTGTTCTCTTTTTTTGCATGCTTTCTTTCGGCCAGTAGTTCTCAAACTGGGGGCGTCGATGACTGGGAGAAATATGGAGTCACTCTGAATGAACATGATTTATGCAGGAAAATAAACAAACAAGAGTTTGCTGACCATTATCTGTCCTATTGATGTTGATTGCTAAAATCTGAACGGGGCATGCCAGAAAAAGTTTGAGAACCACTGCTCTCAGCTGTCATTCAAGGATTTGGCATGTGAAATACTGCAGTGGTTAACATGCTACATCTTTGATTGACAGGTGATATTCTTACCGTATATTGATATTGTCTCTGTGCTTTACCTGTTTTGCTTATTCATTTTCAAATTCTTAAAAGCATTGTTTATTCATTTTCAAAAAAAGAGCGATTCATAAATGGATGAAAACTTTTAGTCTGTACTAATAGTTATCTACAGAGACAACAGGTAAAGACATATTGTGAAGCATACATAAATCACACACTCTTCTTACAGCTCGCAGGACGAAGCAAACAGCAACAGCTACCATTCACAGACCTGCAGAGCCTGATGTCCCCCCTGTGACTGTCGCTTCTATCAAAGGTTATTATTTCTGTGTATTTCTTTATTCCGTCTTATTTTTTAACCATCCTGTGTTTTAACAATATAATAATAATACTAATTATCATAATAATACATTTTATTTATACAGCGCTTTTACAGCTCTCAAAGTCGCTTTACATAAAACCAAATACAGAGGAAAAATACATAAGTGCTGAGTGCAAAGAGGAAGAAAGAGAAATAAATTAAAAGTACATAGAAGGATAAACTAACAATGTGGAAAATATAAAATATAAATTGTATTTTGATCTCAAAGCCACAGTGAAGGCCCTGCTGCCAGTCCCTCCTCAGCTGCTCGCCATCGCCCCACAGCTTGGACAAGGAGAGCCCGAGCCCAACGTGTTGAGACAAAGTATGACATTTAAACTTAAGTTCTCTTATACTTCCAGTGTGTCTCACATAAATATGACTTCAGTTTTGACTGTGTTATACTGTATACAGTGCTCATATGTTTAGCAATGCCATGTAAAGATTCTATCTGGTGTCTGTTAAAGTTTTTCTCATCTTTTGGTGCAACATGTTTTTCAAAGCCCACAGAGAGCCAGTGGCCTCCCACAGTTTGTCCTCAGAGTCTGTGATCACGGCAGCCCCATCTCCTCCTGAAGGTAAATGTTTTATGTTCTTAAATGTTATGAAAATTAATATCTCAAGCTCATGTTCATTTTTCAGTGTTTATGTCTCACTTGTCCTTGCTGTTTGTATCTCACCATCCTAGATTCATCATCACATCCAGAAGCACAGGAAGACACAGGTATGAATTTCTGTGCCGCTGTTTTAACCATAGCAGCCATTTGCAAAGAGCTCTTAACCTTTTTCTTGTTGTGTACACTGTATACTGTAGTGCTTTGTGTGTTTTACAGCTCTGCCACATCCAGCGCCTCCTGTCGGGCAGCCAGCTGCCTCCATCCCGAGCTATGATCAGGATGTTGCCCGGTGGAACTGCTCCCATCAGCAGAAAATCTGGATGAAGACTGAGATGGAGGGTTTGGGTCTGTGGCCAGGGTCACGTCCAGTACGTCACCCCATGAACATGCTGTCCCTGTGGCGTCATCCACCTCAGCCTGAGCTCATCGACTCAATCTCAGAGCTCCCCTCACCAAAGTACTTTCAGCTTCATCCATTTTTTATATGGAAGCCGGAGCACACGATCATGGAGAGGATGAAAAATAACTACATCCTGCCATGTCTTCATGGTTGTCCCAACCCCCAGGTAGCTTCTTCAGGCGTGGGAAGGCCAATAGTAATTATTGGCACCGGTGGTCAGTACTATATCTTGGCCTCACGTCTCACCTGCAAGGCATGCAAGAGGTACTGGCACGCTGACAAGCCCCAGTGGCTGGAGAAGCTACCGAAGAGGTTCACAAACATCGTGCCAGCCTTCCTCACACACAAAAAAGCCATCTGCAAGTCAGTGATGGATGAGCTGAGGCGCAGTGGCAGATCACCGGAGGACATGTCCAAGCAGCTGACAGAAGCACTCCACCTGAAGTATGAGAGAGCTCACCTGGCCTACCTGGATAGTGTGCAGAACATCAGGGATGCTGAGGCAGGTGTCTACGGACAGAGCACCATCACTGGGCTCCTCAGACAGACAGACACTCCTGCTCCGTTCGGTGGGTATGCCGATGCTGATGGCTGGTGTGGAGTGTCTATTTCTGCACACTATCTTGTCAACTGCCTGGTCCATGAGTACCAGAGGCAGGAGCACCTCCTCACTCTGCTGCTACAGGGGACCTTTGGACGGGCACTGAGGTCAGATCACACCCGCAAAGTGGCAAGGAAGGTGGTTCTGTCATCTGGCACCATGTCCTCCTATGCTGTCATGAATGAGAGCTGGATGATCCTGAGCTGGGTGATGCTGCAGTCAGAGTGTGATCGTTCCCTTCACCCTATGTATGAGGGTCTGGCTCACCGGTACACTTTGGCTGGAGAGGAGAAGGCGAGCTACCAGTGGGTGGACAGGTATGAAGCTAGACTTGTTTTACATAACATAGTTTATGAAATTTTCGTTGTTTATAGACTAAATAAATGACAAAAAAGGCAAATAGATAGAAGACAAACAGCTAATTATTTTACTGTAAATACAATAAGTCTAATTTAGCAAATGTGTGCATCAGATAAGGTAATCTTAAGCTCTAATGAAGTTACTTTTTAATGTTTTAGGGACTGCTGTGCTGCCTTCAAGGTGCTGTATCCTGGGGCTCAGGAGCACATCGTATAGGACAGCTGGAAGACCACAGAGGCTCTTGTTACAGAGGCCACTTCTGGAAAGCTGGCTAACAACAGCGCATCTAGGACAAAGTTTAACAAAGACATTACCATCAAGTTAGACTTGTTTCATTGTATGCGGCGCTTGACCAGAGAGTGTGTCTCAGAGCATCATCCTCTGTACAGCTCTTTCTGTCAGTTCCTCTCTGCAGCATTCGTTGTCGTGGACCAGAGCGACCTCCAGAACCTCAAGGATGCCTACACCTTCTGTAGAATCCTACCTGCGAATCCCACCAAGCAGCACATCAGAGAGCACTGTCGGACAAAGGTGCCACAACCAAGAGAACTGCTGCAGAGGGTTGAAGATGTCCTCTGTCACTTCCACCTGGCGAAGGACGCCAATGATGTGCTGCTCTTCAAGCCCTCCATGTTGAAAGTGTGGAGAATCCAGCGCATCCACATCCTGAGAGGCTGCCTGAGCGACCCTGAGGTGGAGGAGGGCATCCTGTACAGGTATGGTGGCACCTTGCAGCTGAACTACACCAAGGGCGAGAGAGCTGCTGTACCTGTCTGGATCCCTGTGAGAGGCACGTCTCAGCAGGAGGGCTTCCACTATCACCAAGCCCAGTGGGTAACAGGCAGCAGGGTGTCCAGTGAGCTCTTCCAGGCCCAGGCCATGACTGGAGTGGTGCGCTGGAACTTCCAGAGGCTGGTGGACCTTAAGAGGCCAGATGTGGATCTTCCAGCTGTGTTTGACCCCCTGTTAATCGCTCAACTGAACACATCCTCTCTGAGAGTGACAGGGAGGGCAAAATACCCAATATTGCAAGTAGCAAACAGGGACACAGGGGAGCGATTTGGACTGGAGTATGTGGAGCCAGGCTGTCGTCCTGTTGTCTTGAACTGGGATAAGGACAAGACACAGCCCAACTCCTCAGCTGCTGACACCATGGAGCTGCAGCAGCACCATGCCCAGGATCAACCTCATCCCTGCCCTGCTGCTGTAGTGGGCACAGACCCTCAGGTAATCCAGGTGAATCACTCACTCTCAGTAACTGACTGACTGACCGATCTACTGTTTTAATCACTATATTTGATGCTTTATCTTAGGAGACAAGGGACACTGTCCAGGATGATCCGGTTGTGGCAGCACCGATCCTGTCTTCCAGGCAGTGTGCTGAAGCAGTCCCGCAGTTCCAGCTGCCCTTCATTCCAGCATCTGCAACAGCCAAAGCAGAGCCTCCTCTGGAAGCAGGTAACTTAAAGTACCCACCTACACCTTCCTTAATACAGACCTCATAGCTAAAAGCAGGCTTTGACACTGTGGTTGGAATTAATATCATGAAAAACATTGTAATCTGTTGTCCATTGACAGTAATTATTGAGCTAATGAGTGCAAAACGTAAAACCTATAATAAACAGTATAATAAATGTGTTTTTTCTGTTTGTTTTTTTCAGGCCTGACAGACGCTGCACCGCTGCCTATGTCCTCTTCTCCTCGGGCCACCCGCACCGGACCCATCAAGACAGGAGGTCTTATACAGGTCCTGGACCACAGCCGGTGGACTCCACCCATGAAAGCCACCATCGACGGGCTCCTGATTAAGCACCATGGCACCAAGGATCTTTTGAAGCGGGTGGATGCAGAATATGCTGCCATGGTACAGACAGCCTGCACTGATCCCAACAGCCTCCTTCATCCAACCACATGTCAGCATATCTCCAGATATGTCAAACATGTGGCCAAATTAAAAAATACAAACTCCTCTCTCAACACAAGTGTGGAGAAGGTTCATGAAACGCAGCTGCTGTGGCAGAGTTTGACTACAGGCAGCCAGACGGTGAGTGTCCCTGTCACAACCCTGCCTCCTGCATCTTTTAACCCTCCATCTGTGGCTTCCCCCAAAGAGGAGTCAATGAGTCGGGCCTCTGTGGAGAACATTGTGAAGGAGATCCTGGACAAACAACAGCAACAACAACAACAACAGCAGCAGAAAAAGACCAGGAACTGTTTAGCCTGTGGTCAGCCAAAATCACGCTACCAAGGCGATGGCTCCTCAGTTCATTTCTTTTATCAGACTCCAGCAGTCAAATACTTTTACTGCTCCACCAAGGTCTTTAAGACCTATGAGGACGAAGGCCTCCAAAACCCCAGGATGTCTTTTGCAGACTTTGCGGCATCTCCATTTTTTGAGCGGGAGCTGGAGGCTGCCAGACAGAGGGGAGCGGAGTGGAAGAAGGTGGCAGAGGGGAGGGCAAAGAGGAAGTCAGCAGAGCACCTGCCAACAGGTCGTCTGTGCAGGACCTGTCACCTGCCATTAAAGCAGGGGCCTGACAGCCCTCATATTCACACCTGTTTCCCCAATGTGCCAGGGAAATACATCTACTGCCCTGCAAAAGTTTTCTCCCTGTACAAGGCACAGGGCATGGTCAAGGAGATGACCTGGGTGGAGTTTCAGCGAACAGACTTTTATGAAGCTGAAAAGGCCAGATGGATTGCAGAGAAGAGGAAGTGAACCTTCTGTCCCAAAACCCACCATCCAACCATCACTGATGAAGGCAGCCACACTGTACACTTGTTTTATATTGTATATATGTTAATAGATACACAAGTTACTGTATATTCTGTATATTGTATTTACTGTTCATTTGTTTTTTAAATGATGTTTTTGTACATATTTTGTCTGTTCATTTATTCATAATTCAGTTGTGTTTTTCAATTAAATATCTTGACAACATTACTGTGTCCATCTTTAAGTGATAAGATTAGTAACAGTGATAGAAAAAAAGATCAAATATTTATATATTCATACATTTAGCTGTACGCTTATACATCACTACAATAAAACATTGTTGCGCCTTACTATAGGCCCATCATAAGTAAAACTGTGACGTTATATTTTAAAAATAATATCTTACTGGCGTAACTAAGAGAGCCAGCTGGTTTCTTTATTATTAGTTTTGATATGAAGAACATTTTGTTATTTTTTGCATGAAATGTGCTACAGATGAACAAGCTTCTCTGGTCGGTGATGGCCCGGTGCATAGGATGGCTGGCATTGTCATTAATTGCCAGCAGTTGGTTCAGTGTTCTTTCCTCTGCCACTGACACCAAGAGTCCAGCTTCATGCCGACCACAGAGCACTGTGGTAGAACATCCATAAGAGTTTCGTGCAGATGTTAAGAAAGCAAGACAAAGGTTTATTATTATCACTATTATTATTAGATTCATTTCAACCTTTGCCAATAGGAGCATGTAACAGTAGTATTATGATTTAACATTTAATAATAAATATTATGGTCTTATTATGTTAATAACTTATTAGAGTCTGCAATAGTGATAGAAAATAAGTGATAAAGCTTGCACATTCATGAGCTAAGATGTAAACATCTCTAAAATAAACAGTTGTTATCCTTCAGAACAAGTATTACTAGTTTTTGGAAATTAGTCTTACTTCCATAACTAATTAAATGGTGGCAACTGTTTCTTTCTTAATTGTTTATTTTAACAATGGTATCAATAATAATTACCATAATAATTTTAGTATTTTAGATATAATAACACCAATAATCATTATAATAGTAATACTCATTACTATTATCATGTCTATTGTTGTTGTTAAGTTTAATTCAACCTTGAACATTCTTTCAAGTAGCATGATTATCTGACATTTAATATCAGGTGACATTATAACCATCCTAAAGATTTATTGTTTCACCATGATTTATCCAAATATCTGTGATCAAAAATCTATATAAATGTTAGAATGGATCGGATGTGATGGTTTTTAATTGTGTACACACGCTGTAGCAAAACAAATCCGAGCCAAAAATAAGAGGTTTTTTTTTCGGACGAGGCGGGACGCGAACCCGGGTCCGTGAAGGTGCTCCTTCTTCGTTGAATCGGTCCTCTACGCCTATCCGCGGCCGGCCTCCGCGTGACAGGCGGAGATACTGTCCACTATACTAACGAGGAAGAGATGAGTTACTCTGTGACGACATCGTTCAAATCAGCTGATATTTGGAGTGATTGGGGCTTTAAACAGCGGCAGCGTCCGCCACAGAAACGAAGTAGAACAGTATAAAACTGTGTTGTCCTTTCAGGTCAGCTTGTTTATTCAGTATTTCATAAGATATCTTCCACAAATCTACACAGTGCTCCTTTAACTATTAGATCAGTCTCACTTACTGGGCGTATTTGGTCAAATCTGCCAGGTAAACAGAGTTGTTATAAATAAACTAATATAGCTTTATAGCTGAAATGAAATATTCAAATGCATAAATAACATGTATGAAAATAACCATTGACTCATTCATGTGTGTATCCAGTGTTCATACATAGAGATACACTAAAGGAATATATAAACATGTTGATGCACAGAAATATAATCTTAAGACATTTTTAAAAAGATTGTAATTCAAATGTTTTTTTCATGTATTCATTAAGGCATTTTCTTGTTGATGTATTAATCTAAATTTCATAAATAAGTCATTCTTCCAGCAGGGGGCGTCCTCCTCCGTACTCATTAAGAAGATCATGTATTATTAAACATTTCTAAATAAAAACAAAACAAAAAACAAAACAAAACAAAAACTCTATTACACTTTTTAATAGTTTTACAGAAGACAAAACTGACTAATTGTCCATTCAATCAAATAACCACACAGAGCCTTTTCGTTGTTGTCAGTCTTTTATTGACCAATGGCCTAAATTTTAAAGATTTAAAGATTTTAAACATGTATTTTCTTCATCTGAGCATCCAGACTGACGTGTTTCACTCCAGACTGTCACAACCTCCTGCTCACACAGACAAAGTGGCCGACGTGACGCCTGGAACATAAAGTCATCAACAGAACAACGTGTTAACGCTTCTGACATCTTTTATAAAACAAAATAAGGAAGCTTCAAAATACAATATTACTAATCAATAATTAATCCAACAACAGAAGTTTGACTTCAACATTTACAGACTGGATTTCGGAGAGTGAATATGATGCATGCAGGGTTTAAAATAGACTGTTACGAAACCAGAGAAGAAGTTTTATAGCCAGTGTGAGTGTGAGGTGTATTAATCAGGCAGTGCGATGTTGAATCAAACATTTTGGCTTGTGATTCTTTAAAATAAATCTACTTGTGAACCTTTTAAGAGTGTTTTTTTTTTAGGCCTGAAGAAGTAAATCATCACCAGAAAACACAACCGAAGAGACTAACGGCTCCGTGAGAATCTGCTTTGGCACAAACATGCTGGAAATGAGCAAGCTGCTGGATCACTGTATTAAATTAGCATGGCAGCATGCTAACATTTGCTAATTAGCACTAAACATAATTTGCATCTGTGGGCTGATGGGAGTGTCAGTAGTTTTGCACATATTCAATCAAAAATCAACACATTTTATTAGATGATGTTGCCAAGTGACGAGTAAACCACCAAATAACATTCAGAGGCGACTGTGACACAAATATCAGGTTGTTCCAGATGTTTGTGTTTCACTCAAAACCACAAATCGATCTCATGTCATGTTAGCGGCTTGAGGAAAAGTCAAATTTGCTTAAATCACTTTTGAATTCATCCAGGAAGTCAGAGCGCCGTGTCTGCATAGAGAGGCACATTTCTATTCATTGTGTCACGAATCAAACACATGATGTTTGTCAGTTTGTTGTATTAAATTAAAACCTCATGTAGTTTTGTGTTGAAGCTCAGTGAACTACATCGTCTCATCAACACCAACATGGAGCCAACTGGGTCAGAAAAGGTCGCAAACAAGATGAACATCCGAATAAATCTGCTCATCTTGACGACTGCAGTTCGGACAATGGAGAGCTGGTTCTGGTTCTGTTCTGAGAGCTGCTGATATACAGGAGCAGCTCTACGTCACTAACGACTCTGTGTCGTCTTTATAACGACGTCTGTGTGATTCATGACACAATTCAAACAGGATTAGAAACATCATCAATCTCTCGCTCTTCACTACTTCACAAGTTTTTTCCAAAATAAGATCCAATGTTGGTCGACCAGATCAGATCAGATCTCTATTGGGATGAAGTCTGGGAGGAGCGGTTGGGTCGAACAAGAACAAGACTTCCCCACAGGAGACTGTCGGTTGTTTTGTGAGTCTCTGGTAATCAAATTATTCAGTCGTTTGAACATGAATGTGTTGCAAATTACATGGCAACCATAAAACTACAGCTTGCATGACTGAAAACAACCAAGATAATAATTTGGACATCTTTCACTTCGGAACAAGCGAGCTGTTTATTTGGCAATTACACTTTTAGCTCTTGATGTTTTTCTGAAAGTTGTTTAAAGGAAACTGAATTCAAACCCTTAAAAGAAAACAGAAGGCAGTCGTATGTTCTCGAGGACAGATGAGAAGATTTCTTCTTTGCATTTTAGTTCTCACGTCAAGAGAAAAGAATCCAGTTACACAGGAAACAACGTAAAGGAACAATAAATACAATCAACCACATAAAAAAACACAGTAAACAGCTTAACAAACGACCCTCTTAGACTCCAAGAGGCTGAAGGCAAAGCAGAGGAAAAAAAAGTGCATCCGTGAAATAAAACATCAGAACGGTTTCACACAAACGCTGCAGGCAGAAAGTAAACGAGCAGGAGTCGGGACGAGAGTGCGACTGCATAGAGAGAACATGGTCTCCGAGGTTTCCTCTGAAATGCAATGACATCAATTATTCAAGTGTTTACCTCCTGAATAAACAAAGTCCTGGTAAAAAACACGGATTAGATGATTAGTAAAAACAACAGCGGAGCCATTTCTAGATGGATGTTGAGGCTCCTCGACGCCGCCTGCTGTCCCGTTAATGTCCCCCGTCACCTTCACGGATCTCAAACATGGCGGCTTCATCGCTGCAGCGGCTTAAAGTCCGTTATTAAATGTGAACAGCCAGTGGCTCAGCTGTACTTTGAGCTAAATGCTAACATCAACATGCTAACATGCTCACAATTATCACGTTTTCCATGGAACAGGATACTAATCCCCTTTCATATGGCAAACAACGTGTTTTATTATTATAGAGTGTCACCCATAATTGTTTCCGCGGTAACCTCCTCAGGAAACTCATGGATAACATCTGTGTTTAGCTAGTTAGCATGCTAACATCTGCTAACAACAAAGTACAGCTGAGGCTGATGGGAACGCCGTCAGACCTGCAGACATTTGTTCAGAAACGCCCAGAAGAAGTCAGAGGGGACATGATTGTTTGAACCATTTATCCATCCAGTAGTTTTTGACACATTTCACTCAAAACAATAAATACTGAACTTAAGTTAAGTTGCATTACTTGTCTGCTACAGGATACAGATCTGCTCTGTACATCAGATTTTTTTTGGTCTTGTGAAGTCGCTCTAGTTTTCAATAATCAAACAGAAACCCATTCAATATCTGTCTACGTAAACGAGAAGTTATTTCAAGACCGTATGTCCAATATCAAACCGATAACTGTTTATAAAAGAAATCAGATATTTATACACATAATCCTCAATCAACTCACACCATCTAATCCAGGCTCATTCTATGTTTTCATGCAAAGGACCCGGCTCACGTGTGACGATGTGAACGACAATAAAAAAAGTTTTACATCGATGGATTAAAAAAAAATCAAGATGTGAAATCTGAACTCGTGCCATGCGGATCAATTCTCTGTTTATTATCAGAGACGTAGCTCGTCTTTGTTTTCTCCTGTTGCTACACTACATCGGAGAAAACACTTTTTACAGATGGTTCACATGCGTTTGGTGATAATAGAATAAAAGTCGTAACACCCCCGGAGGCTGTTCTTTACTGTGGAAACACTGACAGTACAACAGTGACGCAGATGTGAGCAGACTGAGAGTTTTAGTTCATGAAGCAGCAAAGAAAGAAAAACTATTTAGTCAAAGCTGTAACGCAAATGAAGATCGAGGGCTCCACAACAAAACTATAAAGATATCAGCATACTGTAAACACAAATGCGAGGAGACTTCAGGCCGAGTTAAAGGGATATTCTGGTGTAAGTTTGATCCATGGTCTAAATCACTGTGAAACTGTGTTAGACTCCCTCTCGAGAGATCAAGTTAGCAGACCGCTAATTTACGGAGTTTTATCAACCTCAGAAACGACCGCACGACAACAATACACTGCAGTAAATGGATCCAGATATAAACTGCCACCAAAAAGCCACAAATAATGCTCAGAACAGCACCAAACTTCAGCAACAGTACAAATAGGGTCTCAGCACATAGTCCGGGGCATCTAACCTCCGCTAGCTTAGCTGGATTTCTATTGGGAAGCTAAAAACAGACTTCAACTCTCCTCCATCAGCTTCCGGGTTGGGGAAGTCCCGACGCGACGATTACCGAGTGCGGTTAGAAACGCTCAATTCCGTTCTTTTCCCTGTCCGCTCTCGATAATAACTGTTATAAACTGGCAGGTAAGACACATATGAACTTTGATTGCTTTTCAATGGAGTCATAATCATACATTTTCATCCATGAGCCGCGGAACTCTACTGCACTCGGTAATCGACTCGTCGGGACTTCCCGTCAACAGGAAGCTGCTGCAGAAGAGTGGTTAATTTACTCAGCTTTTCAGTAGAAATCCAGCTAAGCTAGCGGAGGTTAGATGCCCCGGACTATGTGCTGAGACCCTATTTGTACTGTTGCTGAAGTTTGGTGCTGTTCTGAGCATTATTTGTGACTTTTTGGTGGCGGTTTATATTTGGATCCATTTACTGCAGTGTATTGTTGCCGTGCGGTCGTTTCTGAGGTTGATAAAACTCCGTAAATTAGCGGTCTGCTAACTTGATCTCTCGAGAGGGAGTCTAACACAGTTTCACGGTGATTTAGACTGTGGATTAAACTTACACCGGAATATCCCTTTAACATGAATTATCCTGCCGATCATTTTAAAGAACATCTAAACGAACTGTAATAAAATAAATAAATCGTCTGATTCATGAGCGTTAAATGAATTATTGGAGACCTAAACCTAGAAAAAACCTAGAAATAAATATTCTAATCCCTCCTGTGACGTCGTCCCTGAAATCAAACTGATGTCCTGTAAAGTCAGAAGGATTTTTATTTGATTTGATTTCCTTTATACGTTTAACAAAAATATTGCTTCTTTTTCTTTCAGGGATTTAAATAAAAGATGGAGGACTGTTTCCATTCACGTGAGGTTATTACTCTCAAATTAAACACTTTGTTTTAGTAACGTATCACCAGACTACTGAGCAGCGTCTCTCCTCATTCTGAGACTCTTCTATCATCCTCATATTCAAATTTCACGACACATACGATCCTGAAAGAAAGCGTAACTCCACAGAAACTCTCTTAAACGTGCAGAAGTCGTCAATCTTCCGGCTGATGTTCTTGTTTGCTGTTTGCAGAAATTAAACTCTCTGTTCTGCTTCACAAAGCCGAGTCACGTGATCACAGTAAAGATCGTCCTCCTGGGTATTACTGCTATAATATATACACTATATAAGAGTCATAAAAAAGACTATTGGGAACAGAGCTGCAACGATTAGTCGATCAATCGATGAGTTAAAAGGGAAATTAATCACTTTAAGTCTTTTTTCAAGCAAAAATGTAAAAACATCGTCTGGATGTTTTGCTTTTCTTTGTCATGTCTGACAGAATAAGTAGTTTAAAGACGTCACGTTGGGTTCTGAGGAATTGTGATGAGCGTTTATAAACTTAACGATCAATCGATAATGAAAATATTAATCAGTTGCAGCCTGAATGTAGGAGCAGGTTGTTACAGGACACGGGTACAAAATGTTTGTTAACTTGTCGGTTTTTACTGGATTGTTGGATCACTGTAAAGGTTAAAGGTTAGGATTCATCCGCAGGCAGTGTCTTCTTCAATAAATAGATCCAGGTGTGTGTGCAGGTGTGTGCGTGTGTCATGTAGAGACATTCATCAGCTCTTCTTAAAGGAGCAGTACAACATTTCAGTGACATCCTGTCGTTCTCTCGTGTTCTCCAGAGTCACTTTCTTCTCTGTGGATCCCGGACAGAGTGTGAGCGTGCTAGCTTAGCATGAAAGCTAGCAGCCGGGAGGAGGAGAGGGAAAGCTGGCAAACTTTAATCTGCAGGTGTGTAACGTCTCCTGACAGCCAAGAGACAACGATTAAGACTTCTGTAAAATCAATAAGACTTTTAATAGCTTCTATTTTAGATGCTTTTTAAGACTCGTCTAGATCTGCAGATACTCTAAACTAACAGCAGCCTGGAAGTTAAAATATGTATCCCACTCTGTGTTCTGGAGAAGAAGAAAGACGCAGGTGTGTTTTTTAAATTTTAAACCAGCTCAACGTGGGCGTTCTCTGCTGAGGCTCTATTCACACCGCCGATCACAGTGAGTAAACCTCCTCTCGAGAACAAAAAAACATTTGTCACACTTGGAGGAGAGTTCAAGCCAAGACGTCCTGCTGCTGCTCCAAGAAGAAGAGGAAGAAGAAGAAGAAGAAAAGAAAGAAGAAGAAGAAGAAGAAGTGGTTTTGAAGCCCTGAAAATAGGGCAGTAAAAAATCCCCCAAAATCAAAAATCCAAGCCACAGGAAAACTAAAAGCGAAGCAGCTGTTCTGTCTTTTTCATACACGCAGATAACCGATTTCAAACTGCGCTCAGATCAGATCGGTCCTCAGGGAAACAGTTATCGGCAGTGAAAAACTGACCGGGAATCTGATCCAGACTCGTCGACTCCACCGTCAAATGAAGAGGAAGAAAAACTCAGATTATCTCCACGGCTTCTTTCAGGATTGTGTTTCAAAGTAAAAGTCAAAAGATGTGGAAGATTGAGAGCAGCGCCTCACAGTGGAATGACTCATATTTACAGTTTACACATCTGAAAGGTGAAGAATCGCTCTGGACAGGTGTGTGTGTGTGTGTGTGTGTGTGTGTGTGTGTGTGTGTGTGTGTTGGACTGTTCTGTGATGTTGATCTTTTCTGATGAGGCCGAATCTTAAAGATCAGAATTAAAAAAGGACCACACGGTTGATTTTTACATGTTTTAAGCCAAATAAACCACTGATTCAAACAATTCTTATGTTTTCAGACCTGAAATCTGCTCGAGATGAACAACAGTGAAAGTGTCTTGGTTTTCTAAACTAAACAACTATCATGTGAATTGATAAAGTCATATTTTTAAAAGGAAGAAAGTCTGAATTCTCTCATTCCAGCTTCTTAAATGTGAATATTTTCTGGTTTCTTTCCTCCTCTGTGACAGTAAACTGAATATCTTTGGGTTGTGGACAAAACAAGACGTTTGAAGACGACATCTTGAGCAATAAACGATTAATCAAGATAATAATCGACGGGTTTATAAATGGATGAAAGGAATCACTTGTTGCAGCCCTAAAGACACGAGAGTATTAACTCAAAAAGATTTCATGTAGATGAACGTATGATGAATATTTAGAAACTATTTAAATACTCCTTTTCTGCAGTATCGATACTTCAGCACTCACTCGGTTGTTTTGGACATTTACGTCTCTCAATGTTGAATATTTATACTTTACAAGGTAAACTAAACTACCAACTCTTTTGAAAATGAAATTATATATTCTGGAGGCAGTTTTAAAGATTTATGTCTTCAGTAGGAAACAAAGACAGTGGATTTCTGCCAACATGCTGTTTTCAACTCATTTTGTCCGATTGAAATCAACGTACACAGACTTTTTTCCGTGTAATTACAGAAAGCATCAAATCACCTCCTGTGGTGAAACTGTTTAAAATGCTTAGAGTGTGTTATCTTACCGTCTTACTGGCAGAAATGTTAATTGAAGGGTGATTCTGATATTTCTTTTAAAGCATTAAATTGTCTGTAACACGCGACTTTAATGAGGATTTAATGAAGCGACACTATCGTTCACTGTGATGGACAAGTTCAAGTTTCAAGTCTCTGAATTCAAAGACTAAAATCAACTTTTACATTCAACCATTTAATCATATTGTGAAGACGGACGTCAGCTGGTTAGTCGACTGTGCAGGAGCTGATTTTTGATTGTACGCTTTGGAAAACAGTTTAAATATTTAGGATTTTAACTGGATTAAAGGGACAGTGTGTAACGATTTAAGTAATTTATCAAATCAAATCAACGTCTTCGTTCATAAGTAAGTCTTCATTGGTGTACAATTATCTCTGCCAACAATCTGACTTATCCTCCTGAGTGAAGAATTACCTATCTGATTATACACAGCACGGGCAAGCTCTATGGAGGCCGCCATGTCTTTCCGGTTTTATAAGAACTATGGACTGCCGAGAGGGACACAAAGCACCACGTGGTACTACGTAGTAAGGCTAAACACGTTTTCACTCAGAGCTAGCTTGACTGCGGAACTGAGAGGGAACCTCTAGTTTTATAGCCTTAATAACTAACTACATCTTTACCTCATTACTTGAATCAGTAGAAATACTCGACGCTGTTGGGAAAGAGTCCATATTTTGAAAATGAGTTTCTTGTCCGTCAGGGCCACCGTAGCTTCCGGAACGTCTCCAACGTCTTCAGAACGGGAGGGGTGAGCAAAGGAGTGTTGCAATGTAGAACCTCACAGCTAGATGGCGCTAAATACTTGATATATTACACACTGTCCCTTTAAGCCTTCAAAATCAGCGGCATGGTCCTTTAACGTCCTCTTAAGTGTGTGTGTGTGTGTGTGTGTGTGTGTGTGTGTGTGTGTGTGTGAGCGGCACTGTATTCGTTCCTGTTTGTTCGGCAGCGAGGACGACGTGTTCGTACGTCCGTCCTCGTCACTTTGTGTCTTCATGTAGGAATCAGCTTCACATCTCGTCTGTGTGTGTGTGTGTGTGTGTGTGTGTGTGTGTGTGTGTGTGTGTGTGTGCGTGTGTGTGTGCTTCACTGGTTCTCTATATTTCCCAGTCAGTGGTTGGATGAGCCTCCAGCAGCCTGGGTGCAGTTCATTGTGCTGAACCCAGGCAGCGTGACCCGTCCGTGGGTGTAGATGTCGCGGTTGGAGCCCTGGTTCATCCGTTTCACCAGGTTCTTCTCGTACAGCAGCGGGTGGTAGGCGCCCAGCGTGCAGGCGGCGTCGAAGAAACGCTGGTAGTAATGGCAGAGCTCCGTCTTCCTGCGGGACGGCAGGAACTCGTAGACGTGCACCACCTCGCACAGTGACATCATCAGGACGGTGCCTGGACAGGAAACAGAGGAGACGCTTTGAAGCTTTTATCTGGTCGGATACAATAATCAGTAGAGACGTTCGCGGACGGACCTGAATGCTTCTGTTCTCTGCAGCTGCTGTCAGTACTTACCAAATTTACAAGACTACAGACGTTATTTTAATGGTTCATATTAATATTTGATTAACATCTAAATAAAGGAAAGTATCCAATCAGATTCAGCGTCTCCGACCAGAATCGAGGCCAACAAAGCTTCATCAGTAGTTTTATCTTTTAGTGAAGCAAAATGAAAATGTTATAAAGTATAAATTCAGTAAATTGCAGCCTAGTTTAAACCAAATCTAACGTCTCTAGCAACCTTTAAAGGCCCTGAATACTCTGATAATTAATCATCTATAAACGCTCGTCTCCTGCAAGAACACAGGCTTGTTTTGGTTTTTCAACTTCAAAAAACCACAATGCAACATGTTAAATTCACACTTTCACTTGACAGATTTCTGTGCTTCTGTTTTTTTTTCGGTGCCTTTCCATTAATTAGTCAGCGCAGCTCGCTGGATGTGTGGTTACAAACAGGAAGTGGCGAGAGACGTGATGTTTGACATACCGAGCAGGCCGGAGGAGGGCGGGTTCTTCTGGATCGGCTCGGCCATGTTGTCTTGTATCCGCTGCCAGACCTGCCACTCGAAGCGAGGGTGCAGGATGTAGAAGGGCTGCATGGGATGGACCCGCCTGTATCTCTGGTACTGGGTGAAGATGGGGTAGTCCGTCCTGTTGAACCACTGCAGGTGGGACACAGTGATGTCACTGCTTCTGTTAAAACCTCTGTAACGCACTGTGGGTTTCACACAACTGATAGTATATAATATTAATAAAAGAGGAAAGGATACTGTGTGAGGTGAAGTCAGGAATCAAAGTAACTCAGTCAAATTTGAAAACACGGACATGATGCACATGTTTTTAGATTCAGCATGACTTCCTCTTTTGCAGGATGTTATTATCTTCAGGGTCTGTCGCAAATAAAGGTTCATAATATCCGTGTATGTACGCTTGCACAACTGCAGAACTTGCCTGAGAATCTTCTCATTTAAGTTTTCTTCAGTATCAAAGTAAACCATTGATGGTTGTCAGTTCCTGTTCCTACACTGCAAACAGGAACTGCTAACAGCTAATTCTGTGAACTTCTTGTGTAATCTCTTCAAAAACTGAACAAAAACAGGCAAAATAATGCGAAGTGATTTGTGAATTCTGCTGTGACGACGCAAAAAAAGTGTCTTCAGTGAGCGATGATGTAATCGTTACCTGAGTGAGGTCAGCAGAGAAGGGGGCGGGGTCCCAGGCCACCAGAGCACCTGAGCTGTACAGAGAACTGGACAGGAAGCGATGGTCATCAGACGCCATCACCTGTAAGACAAGCAGATATTAATAAAACACAAATACATACATAATTAGTTTTAAAGTCAGAGTCTGTAATTAGAAGCTTCTGGAGATGTTTTAAAGGGATATTCTGGTGTAAATTTAATCCATGGTCTAAATCACCGTGAAACTGTGTTAGACTCCCTCTCGAGAGATCAAGTTAGCAGACCGCTAATTTACGGAGTTTTATCAACCTCAGAAACGACCGCACGACAACAATACACTGCAGTAAATGGATCCAAATATAAACCGCCACCAAAAAGCCACAAATAATGCTCAGAACAGCACCAAACTTCAGCAACAGTACAAATAGGGTCTCAGCACATAGTCCGGGGCATCTAACCTCCGCTAGCTTAGCTGGATTTCTATTGGGAAGCTAAAAACAGATTTCAACTCTCCTCCATCAGCTTCCGGGTCGGGGAAGTCCCGACGCGACGATTACCGAGTGCGGTTAGAAATGCTCAATTCCGTTCTTTTCCCTGTCCGCTCTCGATAATAACTGTTATAAACTGGCAGGTAAGACACATATGAACTTTGATTGCTTTTCCATGGAGTCATAATCATACATTTTCATCCATGAGCCGCGGAACTCTACTGCACTCGGTAATCGACTCGTCGGGACTTCCCGTCAGCAGGAAGCTGCTGCAGAAGAGTGGTAAATTTAGTCAGCTTTTCAGTAGAAATCCAGCTAAGCTAGCGGAGGTTAGATGCCCCGGACTATGTGCTGAGACCCTATTTGTACTGTTGCTGAAGTTTGGTGCTGTTCTGAGCATTATTTGTGGCTTTTTGGTGGCGGTTTATATTTGGATCCATTTACTGCAGTGTATTGTTGTCGTGCGGTCGTTTCTGAGGTTGATAAAACTCCGTAAATTAGCGGTCTGCTAACTTGATCTCTTCAGAGGGAGTCTAACACAGTTTCACTGTGTGTTAGACCTGCTAACTTGATCTCTCGAGAGGGAGTCTAACACAGTTTCACGGTGATTTAGACCATGGATTAAACTTACACCGGAATATCCCTTTAAAGCTCACTGAGCAGCAAACCAGCTCACTTAAAAACTCGACCAAAACATTTACATAGATACTGAATGCAAAGTGAAACATTATCTGTGCTCCATCAGACAGAAGCATCAGCACATGATCCTGAGATTAAATGTGTAATTGTTGCGTTTGAACCGTCAGAGCTCAGAAATACCCTTTTTTTTTTTAAATCAATCATTTCCAAACACCCAAACTGAAACACTCAGGTAACACATGGTTGTTCTGTAAATCAACGCCGAGCCGATTACTGCCTGAATTATTCTGAATGTTAGATTAAGCCTCCGTGATGAGAAAAAGTAGCTGGTTTTGTTGCTCTCTAACTGTGTGTGACCTTCATGAATCAGAGTCAGATTGAGAGAGAAGCGCCAACACTTCACCGCAGCCACAGAAAAAAAATGAAAACAGGCTCTTATGGTTGGTTAAGTTAATTTAGTCGGAGTGTCTGGATGAGCTCAGGTTGCAGCATAATAGTGTTTTGTGTTCGCTTCCACGGAGGAGAAATAGAAAAGTCAGTGTTCGTGTCCGTCAGTCTGCTGAGTCTCCTGCATTCTTCACAGCAGAGTAAAGCTGGTTAGCAGCTACGAGACGGCTGCAGGAACGCTCAACAAACTAAAAGAAGAAGTCTACAAAACTCGAGAAATTATCTTACACGATCGCTGAGTTCGGCTTCACAACAATCACAGATGTAGTTATGGATCAGACGATTGCAGGAAGCTTAATATCATCATAACACCTTCATCTTTAAGCCTCCCCCCAAAGCTCAACGGAGTTTACAATGTGCAGTAAATATATCATATGTTTTATCACATATATAGTTTTCACATATCATAGACTTTTAACGGTGCATTATCTATTTTGTGCTTTACAACTTGTACATTTTATTTTTTGTTTACTCGACTTGTCTTCTCTCTCGAGCACAGTTCATATTTCTGTCTAGAAGTAGCTAACTCAAAGGATCAATAAAATATCTATGATTCACTTTTTTGTCTTCTACTCCGTGTGGAGTGAATAAATATAAAGTTTAAAATGTAAAAATACAAATGAATAATGTAAGAACACTAAAATAATATACTACATATTATATAAAATATTTTTTTACATGCATTTGTTGATCAAAAATATAAAAACTGAGAAGTTTCTTCAATAATTCGTCCTCGTGTGGACGTTTTGATTAAAATCTTGTGCATAAACATTAATGAGGATAAAAATAGCTCAACGCTTCATCATCACGAAATGGTTACTATAGCAACTATCAGCATGCGTTCAGACGTGTTGCTAAAAGACAGAAACACCCGATGAGCAAGTTTAACTTAAATAATAACAGTCATCATCTCCTCCCTCCGTGTTGATGGAGAGTCAGAACACAAAACATTTCTGCAGCTTCACAGAGGAATCCAGAGGAAACATGAAACGTCTCCGTACAGCTCGTCTGCAGTAATCCAAGTCTCAGGAAGCCCTGAGATCACAAATTAATACAAACAAATGTTATTTATGATGTTTTAAAGGCTGAAAGCAGAGTGCACCAGCTCGACCGTGCGATGACGGTGTAAATAACTTATTTTCAGATCAGTTTGTGATCTCGGTTCTGCAGCAGACTCGGGCTGCATCTAAATGTTTGCAGGAAGTCTGCGAGTCTGGAGGGCGATCAGGACCCACAACTCACCCAGTCCAGTAGGAGGGACTTCTCAAGAGGAGCGAACTTCACTGGAAGTAATTCAATTAATTTAATTCATTGTGATATGAGCACGAAGCTGTAGAACTCATTATGAACGTGTAAAACAATAACTTTATTGAAACGTTATTGAATCGTCCCAGTAAAGGTTGACTGAGGTGAAGTCAGAATCAAAATAACGCCGGCCGAGCTGCATGGAGTCATTTTGTATTTTCATTCTGAGTTAGTTGTTTATGTTTCAGGTCATCAGTTACTTCAGTTGTTAAGGACTGAACTGTCGTTTTTGAGTGAACTGTTCCTTTAAGACACGTGATCTTCTGGATTTTCTTAACCTAAAATTAACAGCGTCTTCATGTTTAACCTTCTTAACATGTATATTTTCAAAATTCTCATTAAAACCTCAAACATAAGACCTGAAGGACCAAACTGATTTTTTGTTTCATCTGTTTTCTTTAAGTATTGGTTATTAATTATTCCATAAATAAATAATCTGCTCATTATGTTTTTTGAAACTTCTCAGTTGTTTCACATGATTTGTATTTGTCCTTGTTTCGTTTGTAAAACCAGCTTGTTCGAGGTTTTGATCTGGAGCGCTGAGTCGGTTTTGTTCACCTGTGAGTTGATGAGGCGTATCGTGGTTTTCGAGCCGACGTCCTTCTCGTATCCGCTGGTTGGCGCTGCGTTGAAGCGCAGCACGGCGTCGTGAGTGTCTGCGATTAAGTAACAGAACACAGTTTGAGATGAAGTGAAAACTTTGGAGTCACTGATGCAACAGATTTTCTGTTTCTGTAAATAGCCTGCTGATTGAAAACAGGAACACAGAAATGGAAACAGCATCGTGATGTGAGACACGCAGATGTTTCTGATTAAAGTCACTTCGGTCTTAAAAGCTCCTGACGAAAGAACTGAAAACAACAGCTTGTATTTACTTTAGTTTCCTGTTTAAAGTGAAAAGGTCACTTTACAACCTCAGATAACAAACTCATCTCCTCCTTTTTATTGTCATGTTCTGTCCGTGCGACGTCTCCTCCCTGTTTGCTCAGATGAACAGCAGATGTTGGTTTTGGTCGCTGCTGGAACATCGTGGCTCACGACTAACCGAAACCAAAATAAACAAAGTGTTTCCTAAACAACCGAGTAAACAGCAGCGGAGGCTCGAGCGCTTCTCATCTCAACACCTACACATTTACTAAACCTGCTGCTGGTTGAGAGCGTGTAGTTCAAGTTCAAGAACAGGAACACAGATAAGATGGAGAAAGTGTAAAAGTACTTTAAATAAAATATGCAGCTCTGCAGCCTGTGAACAACGAGCAGAGCAGAGTTGTGAGAAACTGGAGCAGGGCTGCTTTAAATATGTATCTGCAAATCTAGATTACTTTACAGAATATGAGCATTATTATATAAATAACTAGCCCTTGAGCAAGGCATTAACTATCCAGCGTGTCTGATTACAGGGAAGCCCGTCGCTCTGACACCATTACATACATTAATGCATGTGTATAAGTCGTGTTTGTGTGTTTTGGTTGTGACTAACAGACTGAAAACATTTAATTCCCCTAAAAAAGGATAAATGTCTTCTCAGCTGTTTCAGTTTGGGTCATTTTAATCTCGAGCGTCAAACAGCAGCAACATTTTCTTCTTCTCAGGTTGAAGTATACAAACTAACAGGGAGCAGGTTCATGTGACAGACGAATAAAACAGAAACATTGTTCTTTGTGGGATATAAAACTACATTACAGATTAACAACCAACAACCAACCGCAGCGCGCCGACAGTCCAGATCCAAGGACATTAAAGCAGAAACGTTTCACCGATGAAGACGTACGTGTCGCGGAAACATTCGTCCTGTAATTAAAGTTTGTGGTCAAAGCTCAAAGCTGCCTCCGACTTTGTTCCTCCGTTTTATTTCCATGTCACAGAAGTTTCCGACAGGCTTTCACCTCCACATGACGCTCGCTGGACTCCTTCCTTCATACGCAGCGACGACTTGGAAGGAATTTAATAGAAAATATTAAGAAGACTTTTTAAGCTTTTACTTTTTTTACAGTAGTGTCAACAATTCAGTATCTGACCAAATGTAAAATACAGACACAATCTCTCTTTCTGGTTCTTTAGTTTTGGCATTGAAAACAAGTTTATGTAAAACTTTATGATGACACCGTGAAGCTGGACTTCGATCTCAAACATCAGTTAATTACACTATTGTATGAAACCTTTGAAAAACTTGTCGCCAGTGTTTCAAAATAAAACTGACACTTTGAGACTTTCTCTCGTACGGGCGAAGAAAATCTACATTTCTAATTATCTGTCAGTTTTCTCTTTATATGATTTGTCTTTATCAAATCAACAGAATGAAAGCTGCAGATCTTTTTGCAGGTTTCTGACAGGTGAGACAAACCAAACCTTGATGTTAAAGTTGATGTTACACTCAAGAGATAAGACAGACAGAGATAAGACAGACAGAGATAAGACAGACAGAGATAAGACGGACAGAAGCCATTTTTAGACTGGGCACCAAGCCGCCAATTTGCCCGTCCTTTTGGCGGCTCAGTCCGCGGTTTTAGACAGAGGACGGCAAATTGGGGGTCTGATTTTCCGCCTCAGAGGGAACACTTATTTCCGCCTCGCCTGCTATCTAAAAACGAGGCGGCAATGTGCCGGCCTCTGCGTGAGGTGGGCGGAGGTGTTGATGACCTGCACTGTTGTGTGACCCACAGCCGGGGAATTTCAAAACCTAGAAACAGCTGATCACAGCAGTCAGTCCATCACTTCATCCGCGGACATTAAGATGAACAACTGTACAGCTGCTGAGATCCAGGAGATGCTAGCATCTCCTCGGTCTCTGTAGCTGTTTGGTTGTGTTAGCTTGTTGTTGTAGCAGCAAGCTAGGAACGGTCGCTACTTTCAAATTAAAAGCCCCCCGCTAAGAACCCAGTTCTAAACTCCAATGGGGTGCAATGTAAAGCTCTTATTTTGAAGACAAATTCTTTGTCATTGTTCACAGCCCAACTTCGAGCTTCACATCACGTCACATGTTTACGCCTACCTCAGTGGCGGCTTTTGGAAAAGGAAGAATATTACGCCTCGGTTTTAGAAAGACAGGCCGGCACATTGCCGTCCTGACCTTGGAGCAAATGTGCCGCCTTTTCTATCTAAGAAGGGCTAGAGATAAGACAGACAGACTCCACTTAAAGAAAACCCATGAAAACGTCTCACCTATCTCTTTTCCCAGTCCAGAGTAGCGCAGCGACCCTGCAGACGACACCACAGCACAGCTCCTGTAAGGCCCCAGGTCAGAGGTCAGCTGGTTCGGGGGCAGCTGTGTGGCCCAGGGCAGTGATGAGAAGGGCTGGAGGTCAGGGGTCAAAGTCGTGACCTCCACCTTGTCCTTCAGCTGGCAGAGAAGCTCGTGACTGCTCAACTTGGGCCGGCTGGAGACGCCGCCAGGCCCGCTGAGCTGGACTCCGTATTTATTCATCGACTGACGGATGACAAAGAAACATAATCTCAGAATTCAGCAAAGTTTAATATTTAGTAAAGTTCGTGAGTTTCTTTCTCCATTTCTCACCTGATAGTTCTGCACCACCTTCCTCAGTCTGTTTCCCAGCATGTTACTGGACATCTCGTCATCCCACACCTCTCCCAGGAGCCCGTGAGGCCCGAAGAACTCCGCCTCTCCTCGGCCACTCAGCTCCCCCCGCCGCCGGCCTCCGAACAGGGTCTCCAGCGCACGAGTGAAGGGGCGCGGCAGCAGCCGGGAGAAGAACCCGGAGGGCTCCTGGCCCTTCGTCTTCCTCTTCGGCGTCGAGTCCGCGACCTCGTGGGTGTGGTTTGGAGAGGAGAGGACAGGGATTGGACGGTGAGGGTCACCTGGGACAACACCTGGGAGCTTCTGCGGGTCGATGTACATGGGCTTGGCTCCACCTCGCAGCACCTGAGGGAGTCAGAGAAGACGACGTCAAGCATCTACGGCCCAAATTCATCAAGCATCTCAGACGTGACCGTCGTGATTTACAGACCTTGATGACAGAGTGTGCGCGAGGCTGAGCTCGGGTTCGCGCCCGGACCCCGAAGATGGCGTCTGTGACGGGCACGCTGTTTTCAGCGCAGAGGGCGTAGAGCAGCGCCATGGAGATGCAGAAGAAGGCCATGCAGAGCGCTCCACGGCGAGCCCGACGCCTCAGACGCCACAACAGGCTGACTCTGTCCATCGCCGCCCCGGAATACTGCAGGACACATCGTCATATTCACAGTTTATCGTTTTTAGAAGCAACAAAATAAACCAGGAGGGAAACAGCTGATAAAACAACTTCAGAGATGACTTTTGTGACTTTTCCTGGTTTTAAAAGCAGCGTGACAGTAAAGTATCAGACTGTTCTATCCACATTATTGATGATTACTGATCGATCAGACTGTGTTAATATCTTGTGAAAGAACAGATATTTTCAGCTCATATCACTCAGCCCTGCACAGACGTGGTCTACAGTTATTCTCCACACTGGACGCACGCCGCTACGTCTTGCTTTTCATTTCAGCGTCCATGATCACAGGCTGGAGCAGCCGCAAAAACAGAACAGAACTGAGACCGACCTGTAGACAATCATATCAACGTCATACCAGCTTTCACTACAGTTTTAATGTCTGTCTGTCACGACGAGAACACCCACAGTCATATGTTATATACTGCATTTTGAAAGTGTGAGTGAGACGATATGAAATAAGCAGGTTTCCTCCGTGAATCACTGCTTCTGATACTGTAAGTGAGTGAAACAACAAAGAAGAAGGACGCGGGAGAAATCGTTGCCCCGGGCGGTGGGTGAAATCAGGGAGAAAGAGCAGAGAGGAGGAGGAGGAGGAGGAGGAGGAGGAGGAGGAGGGGAGGAGTGCTGGATTCATCAGAGGGGAGGCCAGACGGAGAAAGAGGAGGGAAATCAGGACGAGAGAGGCCTGGAGATAATGAGAGAGAGAGAGAGAGAGAGAGAGAGAGAGAGAGAGAGAGAGAGAGAGAGAGAGAGATGGAGGACGTCCATTACAGGAGTTAGTGGACGGTTTTAGCCCACGGTCCTCCTGCAGCATTCAACCTGACCATCAGTCATATTTAATGGAAGTAAATGAGCTGATGGTCAATGTGGTTTCAAGGATGAGGGTGGATGATAATGTGGAGGAGGAACTCAACACGATATTAAATAGCAAATCATTTCCTTCCTTAATAGCAGAAAAGACGATCTTCGCTGCAGAACTGAGAATTTAAACGTTTTTAAGATTTCTCCAGTATCAAAGGAATCCTGTGGGACCTGTCTGTCTATTCACCGCTGCAAGGAACTGTTTTAGGTTAATTCAGTTAAATGTAAACAAATCAAAAGCTCCCAACTGATGTGAGCTGTTTAAGAACATAGAGCATCACTATCCTTCCTGTGAAGTAGAAGGAGACGGAGGGAAATCAATGCAATATTAAGTAGCAAGCAAACAAAAACAAGATTAAAAAATAATGCTGGTGGTTTTGTTTTATCGCTTCGAGCGCTGCCAGAAGTGGACCTGAGAATGTAATGTTTGTTTTGAGGGAAAACATCACGAGGGACATTAAAGTCCGGGAGGGACGTGAGGCGAAGATGCTGTAATAAAGTTATTTGTAGCTTCGGCTGCAGATTTAACACATAATAAAAGACTGTTTACCTGCTGAAGTTTGCTACTGTCAGAGAAAGACGTCTTTGAGTTTGTGTTATTACCTCATTATCATTGTAAATATGAAAACTCAGAGTTTGAATTTCTTCTCCAAAACTACGCAGTGCCCCTTTAACGTCCAGGTATGAACGGTTGTCTGATGCTCGGCAGCAGCTCAGACTGATTATAGTGATCCGCTCCTGATGTAAAGTCGACTCTGGTTCACTTTAGTCAGAAACGTCGTGAAATAATGGACGATGGAAACTGTTGACAGGAGTTAAAGGGATATTCTGGTGTAAGTTTAATCCCTGGTCTAAATCACCGTGAAACTGTGTTAGACTCCCTCTCGAGAGATCAAGTTAGCAGACCGCTAATTTACGGAGTTTTATCAACCTCAGAAACGACCACACGAAAACAATACACTGCAGTAAATGGATCCAAATATAAACCGCCACCAAAAAGCCACAAATAATGCTCAGAACAGCACCAAACTTCAGCAACAGTACAAATAGGGTCTCAGCACATAGTCCGGGGCATCTAACCTCCGCTAGCTTAGCTGGATTTCTATTGTGAAGCTAAAAACAGACTTCAACTCTCCTCCATCAGCTTCCAGGTCGGGGAAGTCCCGACGCGACGATTACCGAGTGCGGTTTGAAATGCTCAATTCCGTTCTTTTCCCTGTCCGCTCTCGATAATAACTGTTATAAACTGGCAGGTAAGACACATATGAACTTTGATTGCTTTTCCATGGAGTCATAATCATACATTTTCATCCATGAGCCGCGGAACTCTACTGCACTCGGTAATCGACTCGTCGGGACTTCCCGTCAACAGGAAGCTGCTGCAGAAGAGTGGTAAATTTAGTCAGCTTTCAAGTAGAAATCCAGCTAAGCTAGCGGAGGTTAGATGCCCCGGACTATGTGCTGAGACCCTATTTGTACTGTTGCTGAAGTTTGGTGCTGTTCTGAGCATTATTTGTGGCTTTTTGGTGGCGGTTTATATTTGGATCCATTTACTGCAGTGTATTGTTGTCGTGCGGTCGTTTCTGAGGTTGATAAAACTCCGTAAATTAGCGGTCTGCTAACTTGATCTCTCAAGAGGGAGTCTAACACAGTTTCATGGTGATTTAGACCATGGATTAAACTTACACCGGAATATCCCTTTAATCACTAATGTTTTGAAATTTGATTCATGATATTGAGCTCAACGTTGCTACACAGTGGTCATTATATCTATTTGCAGTTCATATGCAGAAATGCAAATTAAGCGAAACAAGGCAGTGAAGTTTCAGAGATGCATGTTTACAGATAAATGTAAATTCTGAGGCCATTCATTTGCAAGTTAAACATTCATTCTTCTTTATTGGCTGGTGGACTCTGATCTGAGGACTAACACAGAACAACTAACAGCTCATAACGAACATGTGATACCAATTGAAACTGTCAAAACAGAAGAAGGAAGAAAGAAGAAGGAACAGTTTGGTCATTTAGTAGAACCCAGATTTTAAACTTTGGGTCAACGCGTCGGTCTCTCTCAAACTGGGAAGCTGCACAAAGACGATCTTCTTGATGGATTTCCAGGTAATATTAAAAAACACCGAATGTGCGATTACAATGAAACACCAGGAAGATCAACTTCCATTAACGTTTATTGTAGACAACAGGTATGTATTAGCATCATACAAAAGACTTAATACATACAGATCAAATATCTGGCTGCGCAATAAACGTACAAAGAACTGATAACTCACATTTCCACTCGGACAGTTAGAGAGGGAGGTGCTGCAGGTGGGGAGAGAGCTCACACCTGAGCTCAATCCTCTGTATAAAAGGCTCTGATCCGTCCATGCTCCTCCCACTTCCTCCTCACAACACTCCGTCAGATCAGAACCGACTCTCCCTTCGTCCTAATCGCTGCAGAACTTGCCTGAGAATGTACACGTTTTTGATTTTCTTCAGTATCAAGAGTATTCAGTGATAGTTGCCCATATTTTCATGGGCTCACTGCAAAAAGGAACTGTTTTATGATAATTCGGCGTACTTTCAGTGATGCGTTTGTCACAATGTGATCAAAAAAGCCAAAGCTCCCATATTATAAGAACCCTAGTTTCAAAACCTGGAGCACGATTATCCCCCCAAAGGAAAAGTTAGAGAGAGAATTATAATACGAGTTAACGTGGTGGTGAAAACAGACAGGCATACCAGCCCCCATCATCTATAGGCCTCGCAAATAATCCACAGATTTAGAGCTGAAGAGTGAGGCTCAGCCGCACAAAAACAGTAGTGACACAGTGAAATGTAATCACTGAGCCAAAATAAATCCCTGCAGGGAGAAAGGTGGTCTAACATGACTCAGCGTTTCCTGCAGCAGGTAGAAGAATGCAGTTTTTGAAGCCTCAAATCAGCTGAAGCAGCGCGTCTAACTCAAGAAAGACCGCAAAGAGGACATTATCAATTTACAGTGATATTATATTCTTTATTTTCATATTTTAACCAAGAATTAAAGGTCCAAGGTTCATCGTACAAACAGAACAAGTACACAACTATGTAGTGCACTTTTTATATTGGCGTTGAGGTGAATGTAAAAAGCAGCAACAAGCATTAAAAGTCTGACATCAGGTAAACATCGTCTATCCGCTTTGACTCTGTCTAAGCACCAAGCATCAATCATGTTGCAGGATGTCGTGGTGGAGACATGTCTCTGTAAAGATGTTGCAGGATGTTGTGGTGGAGACATGTCTCTGTAACGATGTTGCAGGATGTCGTGGTGGAGACATGTCGCTGTAACGATGTTCAGGATGTCGTGGTGGAGACATGTCTCTGTAAAGATGTTGCAGGATGTCGTGGTGGAGACATGTCTCTGTAACGATGTTGCAGGATGTCGTGGTGGAGACATGTCTCTGTAACGATGTTCAGGATGTCGTGGTGGAGACATGTCTCTGTAACGATGTTCAGGATGTTGTGGTGGAGACATGTCTCTGTAAAGATGTTGCAGGATGTTGTGGTGGAGACATGTCTCTGTAACGATGTTGCAGGATGTCGTGGTGGAGACATGTCGCTGTAACGATGTTCAGGATGTCGTGGTGGAGACATGTCTCTGTAACGATGTTGCAGGATGTCTTGTTGGAGACATGTCTCTGTAACGATGTTGCAGGATGTCGTGGTGGAGACATGTCTCTGTAAAGATGTTGCAGGATGTCGTGGTGGAGACATGTCTCTGTAAAGATGTTGCAGGATGTTGTGGTGGAGACATGTCTCTGTAAAGATGTTGCAGGATGTTGTGGTGGAGACATGTCTCTGTAAAGATGTTGCAGGATGTCGTGGTGGAGACATGTCTCTGTAAAGATGTTCAGGATGTTGTGGTGGAGACATGTCTCTGTAAAGATGTTGCAGGATGTTGTGGTGGAGACATGTCTCTGTAAAGATGTTCAGGATGTTGTGGTGGAGACATGTCTCTGTAACGATGTTGCAGGATGTCGTGGTGGAGACATGTCTCTGTAACGATGTTGCAGGATGTCGTGGTGGAGACATGTCTCTGTAACGATGTTGCAGGATGTCGTGGTGGAGACATGTCTCTGTAAAGATGTTGCAGGATGTTGTGGTGGAGACATGTCTCTGTAAAGATGTTGCAGGATGTTGTGGTGGAGACATGTCTCTGTAAAGATGTTGCAGGATGTCGTGGTGGAGACATGTCTCTGTAAAGATGTTCAGGATGTTGTGGTGGAGACATGTCTCTGTAACGATGTTGCAGGATGTTGTGGTGGAGACATGTCTCTGTAACGATGTTGCAGGATGTCGTGGTGGAGACATGTCTCTGTAACGATGTTGCAGGATGTCGTGGTGGAGACATGTCTCTGTAAAGATGTTGCAGGATGTTGTGGTGGAGACATGTCTCTGTAAAGATGTTCAGGATGTCGTGGTGGAGACATGTCTCTGTAACGTTGTTGCAGGATGTTGTGGTGGAGACATGTCTCTGTAAAGATGTTGCAGGATGTCGTGGTGGAGACATGTCTCTGTAACGATGTTGCAGGATGTTGTGGTGGAGACATGTCTCTGTAACGATGTTGCAGGATGTTGTGGTGGAGACATGTCGCTGTAACGATGTTCAGGATGTCGTGGTGGAGACATGTCTCTGTAAAGATGTTGCAGGATGTCTTGTTGGAGACATGTCTCTGTAACGATGTTGCAGGATGTCGTGGTGGAGACATGTCTCTGTAAAGATGTTGCAGGATGTTGTGGTGGAGACATGTCTCTGTAAAGATGTTGCAGGATGTTGTGGTGGAGACATGTCTCTGTAAAGATGTTGCAGGATGTCGTGGTGGAGACATGTCTCTGTAAAGATGTTCAGGATGTTGTGGTGGAGACATGTCTCTGTAACAATGTTGCAGGATGTCGTGGTGGAGACATGTCTCTGTAAAGATGTTGCAGGATGTCGTGGTGGAGACATGTCTCTGTAACGATGTTCAGGATGTCGTGGTGGAGACATGTCTCTGTAACGATGTTCAGGATGTCGTGGTGGAGACATGTCTCTGTAACGATGTTCAGGATGTCGTGGTGGAGACATGTCTCTGTAACGATGTTCAGGATGTCGTGGTGGAGACATGTCTCTGTAACGATGTTCAGGATGTTGTGGTGGAGACATGTCTCTGTAACGATGTTGCAGGATGTTGTGGTGGAGACATGTCTCTGTAAAGATGTTCAGGATGTCGTGGTGGAGACATGTCTCTGTAAGATGTTCAGGATGTCGTGGTGGAGACATGTCTCTGTAAAGATGTTGCAGGATGTCGTGGTGGAGACATGTCGCTGTAACGATGTTGCAGGATGTCGTGGTGGAGACATGTCGCTGTAAAGACGTTGCAGGATGTTGTGGTGTGGAAGTTGTGAATGTTTCTGCATCGTTTGAAGACATTTTCTCAAAGCATTCTTGAGATTTTGTATCACAAGAATGGGACGGACAGACAGACTCAAAAACCATAATACCTCTGGCAAGATTTCAACAGTGTCGAGGCATCAAATTAAAAAAAAGGCAGTGAAATGAGAAGGATACTGACCGCTGCATCTGCACACCCCACTGTTTGTTTTCATTTATGTTTTTATGGCACACAAGGGACACAAACCATTTCACCACAAGGTGACGGTTCTCCGAGGAGATGCCTCCCTGTGGAAGCATAATCAACTGGAAGAGGCTATCGGGCCTGTTCTGGTTCTGCCTCAGAGGGATTTGACATAAACACTTTCACACAGGAAGTATCCGGAGAGAGCAACATCCAAGCTACTTTGCTTCGCCTAATGCCACCGTGACCTTGATCTGAAAAAGCCACATAAAAAGGATCTGAAGCAGGATTGAATTCAATGTAAACAATATTCAGTATAAGTCCCCCGTGTGCTCTATATGCTGCTTCACAATGTGGCAAAATGGACCAGAGAAAAACAGGAATCAATTCAATCTATGGAATGCATTGGCCCTATGGACACAAATGCAAAGATGGCGGCCCACTGTGCTGCCTACGAGTGCAGGGTACTTATAAAATCAATGTTCCTGCTGAGTTAATTCTATACATACAGCAGCTGGGTTGCACACAGCCAGAGGCTGAATATGCAGCAGTCAGCTTCACTCTGTCCGACACACGGCTGCCTGCCTGAATAACTTGTTTTTATCTACAGCCACAGTGGAAACGATAACACGACACGTTCTGGTTTGTGAGGACAACATTCAGGAGCATCAGATGAGATCATATCAGCAGAGAGTAAATACGAGGATCATGAACACTTACAATAAATACATATTTATATTATGGATATTTATTCTAAGGCAGAGTTTAAGTGTCTGCTGACAGAACTTGAGAGGAAAATTATTTCTACTTCTTCCTGACGGATATATCGGTTGGGTGATGTTTTCCACCGATATTGGACAATAAAGTCTTTGTCACAAATGTTCACATTTGAGGGATAATTGCAAAAACTGTTTGAATTATCGATATCAAAATGTTTTGCCCCCTCGTACATGCACAGCACCCTAAAACTGAGCATCAGTCGAGCTCTAATGATTTTAGATTTTGGGCTTTTAGTAGAAAATAAGGATGTAAGTAACAATTATTGATCGATTGTTTGCTGTATAAGATGTATATTTGCTTGAGCAGAACTCAGAGCGAGGACTCTTAGTTAAGCTTGTTAGCATGCTAACATTTGGGGTGTGACAGGTGGAAATGTGATCAAGTCTGAAGGTATTTGGTCAAAAAACAATATTATTGGATTATGTTAAATGTTGACCTGATGGCGCTAGATTAAAGGATCAACATAGATATTAAAATTCATCCTCCATCCACTGAGGTAACTGAGACGCCCCGCTGCTAACATGGCTTAAATTGACAAACTGCTAATCAATTATCAGCTGATTTTTTTTCATTACAGTGAGTCATTGTTGATTAAATGTTTGTCTGAACAACGCTAAAAGAAAATAACTAAAATGCTCATCAGAAGCTATCAAATTAACGTCAGCTCAAGGTATCCAAAAGTTTTTACCTGGTTAAAAAAAGCTCCAGTAACAAAGTTCTCACTCTTCTCTTCAGATGATTTTCAAGGACCTTTCCAGGACATGTTCAGTGTTTTCTATGACTGGAAAACTGGTCGACTATTTTCCAGGTTTTTTCGAGATTTTCCTGGAAGCGTGGAAACCCTGTAACCTTTTGAGTCACAGGAAAATTAACTTTTTAGAAATCGGAAATTGAAAACATTCTTAATAAGACCTGGTGAGACCTCAGTGACTTCCTCCGATGAAATGAAATGTCTGAGTCCGGTTCAAGCTCTGAAGGAAGCATGTGTACTCTCAACTGAAATAAAGGAAGTGACTAAATAGACGGCGAGACTTCAATGGTTGACCTCAGGAAGAAAGTAAAGAGGCTTTTGAGGGAAACAGCTGCTTCCACTTGGCTTCAATCAAAGGAAGATGCTGTCTGCGTCCTCTTTAACGAACATCACTGCACATTATCAGTTATGTCTGATTCAGCTGGGCTGTCTCCAAACATCCTGGATATCTTAGTTTCACTCAACTTTTGACCTTAAGGTGTGCAAAACCTGCACTCTGTGAATACATTGTTATTATAAACATATGATTTGCAGATGCTTTGGGCATCAATTCAATATCAGCACATTAAAGGACAGAACAGAATTACAGCTGCTGAATGAATGAATGTGTGAAAGAAGAGGTTGCATCACTGCAGCACTGCAGAGCGTCACAGACTCAAACAGATGGTGGTGTCACCAGATATCTGCTTAAAGATGTCGCCCTAAATCCCCAGCCTTCACGCCCACACACACACACACACACACACACACACACACACACACACACACACACACACACCTCACACGAAACATATAAACACACACTTAAGGGCAGCCAGAGGTGTTTGTGTGTTATGCATGGACTTATGCCGCCATAAACTACAGAAGATTAAGAGGTAGGAGTGTGTGTGTGTGCTTGTGTGCACGTGTGTGCACGTGTGTGTGTGTGTGTGTGTGTGTGTGTGTGTGTTAATCTGGCCTGGCGGAGTGAGAGGGAGTTATGTATGTGTCAGCAGCAGCAAAGCTCTGAATCAAACCACAGGGAGGTTGATTGGTCGGTTGCTGTCGGTGCAGCGTGACATTTATGCCTCAGCATCACACAACGAGAAACGCAGCTGCACGGCTGAATGACTCGTTCGGTGTTTACGGCAGGAAAACATCAGTTTTGACTGAACAGAAACAGAGAAGCAACATTAAAAGATGAGAATCAGTCTGGGGGGGGGCAACGTACCGACCAGTCGAGTTGGTAAAATAATTCTCTGCTTTTTAAAAACTGATTAACAACTTTTAAAATTTGTGATGGATGTTAAATGTAACTGAATGTAACAGTGTTTCCCACACATACACTTCACTGAGGCGACCCAGCTGAGCATATTACACTTTTATTTTTCAACCGGTGGACAATCTGCCATCGCTCTTCATGAAAATATAGTTCTGATATCAAGTTGCTTTGTGCCAAAAAACACAAAACACCAGCAGAAAATAACACGTTTTACACTGGTTGCAAACTTTTCCACGCTGCGCCGGATTTAGATTCAGATTTTCTTTTATATACTCAAGGCCGCACGTTGTTGTAGGGAGGACACACGTAAACAAAACCACACAACAATAACAACCAGAATAGATCCTCAACACAAGCCCAGTTATATAAACAGAGACAGAACATTACTCAACTGCCTTTGTCTTCACACTCAAACAGAACTTGATCGTCTTCACAATAAAAACAGCTATATAGGGCATTTATCTGGTGAGAATCAGCAGAAACCCTCTCAGAGAAATCCTAAGTTTGAATAACGGTAAGTTTTTCTCAACTTTGATCTTTTATTGGGCAAACATGGAGTGAATGCAGCATGAATCAGTGCAGGAGGTATAAATCAGGGCAGAGCCTCGAGGGATCTGGAGGAGGTCGCCACGTTATCATCAGCACTTTAAATCTATTCAGCTACTAAGTTATTCAGCCACCGTGCTACCTGCTGTGTGGACATATAAGTAATAAGGAAGGCCCACCAGAGGCTTCGCTTTCTGCAGCAACTTAAAAAACTTAGGTGTGACTGCGGAGGCGACGCTTTGGATCGTTCTCGCCTTCGCAGTCTCAGGATGACGTGGCAACACACCCGGCCTAGAAAGCGGACAGCTAGACCGGGTTGTCTGAGAGCATCAGCTGTGATCGTCCCTCTGTTTGCTCCATTTATGCCACACGTATCAAACACATAAAGAGTGATGGCCGACCTCCACCCTCCTCCTCCACCCTGCTGCTGCCCTCGTCCAGCCCCTCGCCTCAGGATGGAGATTCAAGCGGTTTAAGTGGATGTCTCGCCTCAGGAACAGAACATATCCTGAGGCTGTCCGTCATTTGAACTCTGACGTTCGAGCGCTTAAAGCAGCAGAACCGGCACTTTAAATGTAGGAAGGTAGCCGCAGGGTTTATCATATTACTTATGTCTGAATGTATAAATGTTTCTGTTGTTCCTAATGTATTTTATATGTTTCTGTTCTCTTGGCTGGTCTGTTTTTAAGAGCTGTACTGAGCTGTGTTGTCATGGCAATAAGGTATTGAACTGAATTAGACCCTGGGAGAGGCAGTATGAATAACTTTAATAACTAAACAGAAAGAGACGATCTTCTCACTGACAGTCTTTAGTTTTGGTCTCTCATATTAAAGACTGTGACACAGTTAAAACTCCTAATTAGGTGTTTAAATATGGAGCAATAAGGGAGGATTAGTATTTAAATGACCTTTTCTACTGTATCCAAACATTGTTTCAAATACGACACATTTTAATGTAACCAGTAATGGGCCAAACACAGCGCCTTGATGGACTCCACAAGTAACTATGGGTAACTGTGAATTAACAACGTCACATGATGCACTGAGGCCCTCATGAGCTTAAACTGTGAAGGAAATATTTGACTATCATACTTTTATCCATTCTGTCCAATAAAATGGAGAAACTTGAAAGTCTTTAGATGCAACATTAAAGGTCCCATATTATACTGTTTTTCATCAATTTCACACAGCTGTCAGAGGTCCAACAACTCTGTATTCGATATACTGCCCCCAAACCCATCTGTCGCTCTGCTGAGCTGTATTCAGAGCACTCTGTTTCTGTGTCTGCACCTTTAAATGCTAATGAGCTCCGTCTGTCAACGCCTACTTGGGGAGCCTTGCCTGCTACATCACTCTCAGGGAGAGGAAGCTGTTTGCGTTAGCAGTAGCATGCGCTAATGTTTACGGTGGATGTAACACTATGGCTCGCGGAGATTTTTTCATTCACCCGAACCAGTTTGACCCAGAATCGGACCCACAAGGAGAGGCTCCTGAAGAAATACAGACTCTGCGGCTGCAGCAGGACGTTTCAGAATGGTTAGTGGGCCTGAATAATATTAGTTTGTTCGATGTGTTGTTTCAGTTACTGCCATGTAGCTAATGGCTAACAGCTAGTGAAAGCTGTGTTTGTCTCCGACACAGTCTGCAAACTCTTGGACACTGTTCGCATCGTCTCTGTCTCCAGTCTGCACATGTTTCCAGACTTTCTACTGTGACAACCAAGCTCCATCGTAATATTATTAACATTAAACTCGCTTCAAACACCATTGCATAGCGGACCGAAGTGGAGCTAACTAGTTAGCCAGTTTCCAGCTGACTTCATCATACTCGTCGGCAACTGTAAATACTATCAAACCGCGGCGACACTTATCGCTGGCTCGGGTGCAGTTGCTGGGTCCAGTATGGTTGAGACTGATCCTTTTACGAGGATCAGTGTCGAGGCAAAGCCAGCTTTGTACTGACACTCGTTACTGAAGCAGTCTGATGTGAAGTGGTTAGCACACACATACAAGCTAACACGAACCGCAGCCGGCACGTTGTCGTTAAAAATGAAACACAACCACGGTCTCTTCTGTTGTTCTGTAGCTGGGACAGAATATAGGCACTGATGTTGATTATAACAACCAACAACAGAGTAATTGCGTGTCTAGCTCTGAGCGACAGCGTTGCGAAACACACCGAACTTCACCTCGGGGATGAACGCCCCCCTCTCTGATATCTCCTTTCACCGCGCAGTGGAGGTCGGCCTATGATAATGACTCCTTTCGTTACGTAACGACAGGAGCAGAATCTGAACAGCCTGTAGGAGCGCCGTGTTACCAGTGGGTGGGCTGCAGAGACCATGCAGGATTCACTTGTTTTCGGCAGGCTCAGGGAGGACCAGCTTATATATGGAGAGAGCAGAGAAAACTTGTTTTTCATAATATGGGACCTTTAAATCATTTTGTCTCTAGTCAAGTTAGCCGGACACCAAACTGGAAGTTCGGTGGCTCGGATGATATCGTCTCTTATTTATTGTGGAGATGTGAATTTAATCAAATTTAATCGCATCATGACAGACTTTATGATATCGCTGTTTAAAAAATCTGTACTATTGTATCTTGACTAAACTGTTGATTTACACTCCTAAAAGTAACCATTTAATAACTGTGAGTTAAAGTTATTTATTTGCTTCTTAACCAGGAGTGTGCTCGCTCTTTAATTCCATATGTTTCTTATTTCTTCAGTAATGAGCCAAGATTAATAACATCAAATACTTTTATGAGATCTGTTGTTCAGTCATTATCTTCTAGTTAGTTTCTATTTTGTTTATTTCCTCTTCATATAAAATTGTATCTTTGATCAAATCAAGTTTTTTATGCTGCGACTGCAAAGAATCACGTCCGTGTCCAGAAAACACGCGTCCATCTTCGGTTTTATATGAAGGGATGATTTCAGCGGTGAGCGGACGGGCAGCTGCTAGAGACTGTTTACAAATACGTGATTTCACTTCATACTCGATCATATTTTTACACCTGCATGACTCGTACTACTGTAGGTGTATCAGCGCGGTGGATGAATCATGACACCTGCAGTAACTGATACTACTGTTGAAGCTGTGAGTCATCTGAACACGTCTCTGAGGCCTCGAACCACTCGAGCTTTCTCAAATACTGACAGATGATTGTTGTTTTACACACAGGACACGAGTGAAGGATTTGAGACTGAACACTGTTTCTGCTGATGCTCGGTGTGGTGAACAGCAGCGGTGTTACCTTGTAGCCCATGATGTGTGTGGTACCGCACGCTGTGTTGCTGAAGTTGTTGCTTAGAAACGGGCTGCTGCCTTCAGGGTCCCCCTCATCGCCTCTGTGGACGTAGAGATATATATACACACTGTTATACGAGGGCACATATCTATGCTGCCAACAGGAAAAATCTGGACCTCTGCTCTTCTTTGCAACGATGTTACACCACTTTTTCTTCTGTTTCTGCTACATTACATTTACTCAAAGACTCCACGCAGGGTGCCAAATATAACGTTTTTGTACACAAACTCATTGAACATTCAAATGTTACCAGACACTCAAAAGATTTCCATATTTCAGCGCTGATTTTGTGCCCTGACTGAACAGAAAAACAACGTGAGATACTTTACTTGAGTCTTTTCATGTCACTCTCTACATCGTCACTGCATTTATCCGATTATCTAAAAATGCAAACTATTTTGATAATTGTTTGTCCAATAATTTGTATTTATTTGTAATCACGAGTGTCACAATATCAGAATTGTTGTGGCCAAAGGAATTCTTGGTAACGATCAATCAAGTCTATCTTCACTTTTGTTTACTTTGTGTTTTGTCTCTTTTTTCACCAGTAACTGATGATCACAATACGAGTGTTGGAACATGGAGAGAGTCTGTAACATAACGTTTTCAAACATGTACAAAAATAACTATTACACTCAATTACCAGTGAAAAGGCAGCAGAATGAACTGAAAAACAAAAGATGCACAAGGCCGAACATCTTCGATAGATCACTGAGACGACATCATCATATTAACACAAAATCAATACTAATTTTGGGAATATTCCGATATTGCAACTGCCCCTAATTTGTAATAACATTGAGTTAGTGTTTCACTTTGTACTCTGAGTAGTCATGAAACCACAAACCAAACAATAAATAGATGAATGGAGAAAAAGAAATCAGCAGATAGATGAACTTTTTCTGATTTATGCAATTTATTTTAATTCACAGCTCGCTGCATTCACAAACAGTTATCGGTCAATCATTAATAATATATGAAATGCCTTTGATGTTTCTCTATTAGAAAACTGCTGTAATCACTGACGTGATCTATGTTGGTTGGAAAATCAAAGTAGGTTACAAAGCTGAAGTCACAGCTCTTCTCGTTTCACTCATCGGACGTTATATCAGAAAAACTTTGTACGTTAGTGAAGAGAGACAAATATCTTTATATCCCGTCTCAACTGACGATAATCAAAAGTCAGTAAAGTGTCAGTTTGTTGTATTACCGTATTGACCCGAATATAGGACGACCCTCATTATAAGACGACCCCTCTTTTCAAGACTAATCTTACAAAAAAAAAGGCTTTCAGCTGGATGATAGCTCTGGTAAATGGGCATGCCTTCGTTTCGTTTCTCAATAACAAACTTTAACTCACGGAGTGTTTGCGATGAAAATAAATCACAGCAAAAACAGCCTCCGTCCCTGCGAGTGACAGAGTCAGACAGCGACCTGTTAACTGGTGGTGATTATAAATGATGTAATTTAGCGCAAAAAGAGTAACTTTGTCACTTTCTGGATGTTTGGTGGGTCAATATCTCAATCACTACACATTATAACAGCATCCATATGATTATAAACAGTCCGCGGGTTTAGATTGACGGGGGACACCTGGGAAACACCGACGTCAGCCGCCGGCTTTCTCTGTGGATTACCTGGTGGTATGGCGGTGATGCTTCGCTCTGTGTGAATCACCATTGGCGGAGAACTGGCGAACCACCGCTCCGGAGATAATGCAGATACGCTGTGTAAAAACGGCCACTGACGTCTCACAATAAGCTGGCTTCCTCTGCCGTCGCGGTCGTGTAGCGACCCCAGACAACTATCAGCATGTGTCAACGGTTAGACCCCGGCTATAAGACGACCCCACTTTTTTACATTATTTTCATCGAAAAAAACTCGTCCTATATTCTGGTCAATACGGTAAATTAAAACCTCATGTAGTTTTGTGTTGAAGCTCAGTGAACTACATCGTCTCATGGAGCCAACTGGGTCAGAAAAGGTCACAACCAAGATGAACATCACAGTAAATCTGCTCATATTGACTGTGAAGTTCTGTGAAGGAGAGCTGGTTCTGGTTCTGTTCTGAGAGCTGCTGATATACAGGAGCAGCTCTACAACGTTTAAGTGAGGAGACGACATCACTAACGACTCTGTGTCTCTTTATAATGACGTATTTTCACAGTCTGATGTTTAATTAGTTTGATGACAGACTGACAAACATCGTGTCTGTGATTGATGACACAATTCGAACAGGATCAATAAATTACCTGTCTCTCTTCATCACTAACAGACAAAGGTTTCTGGAAATAAAGTCCAATGGAGTCAGAAGACACCAAGTTGAGTATTAAACTAAATAACACAAAATAATGACTGCAGAGCTCCTGTCTGTCTGACTAAAATGTAATACCAGCGTGTATTTTTGTATTTTCTTTTTTTAAAATAACAAATTATTTTCAATTAATCACATTGTGTTTTATTTTGATATGTCTGTAATGACTAACAGGATCATCTTTATGTATTTGAGCCCATCTCTGATTGTCGCTTAACTACATTTCATTCTTATCAGCATGCATTGATCGAACATCCCAACACGGCTCTAATGCAGCTGATAATAGAACATTTGCAGACAGTTTAACGATCTAATATTTATCGCTCATCCCTTTTAGTTTTATGCTTCCCTAAATTAAACGTACAATCTCTTGTTTTCTGCAGCTTTTGATGTGATAACTGCATCGAACCACCGTAACAGATCGGAGGGAGTCCGTCTGGTCCAACATGGTAATTTAATTAAATTAATCCCACCTTTAATTAACTGCCTTCACTGAATCTGTTTATAATGCTGCAGCTTTTTTATTTCCTCACATGAACTTTTTTAAAAAATCTGAATTGTATGAATAATATCAGCACATTTGACGGTTTCCTCTTGTTTTATTTTGTTGTTGATGAGGTTTGTTTTGTTATTTCCTGTTGTGGGACGATGGAGATGTTCACTGAACTGACCAGGAGGGAGAAACTACAGAGAGGAGAGGAAGAGATGATGGAACAACTGATTACAAAACATATTAATTAAACACATGTAACCGTCTTAAAGAGCTGTGTGGCTCATTATATGTAATATGACTGAATTGCAGCAGTGCTGAGGACATTAAAATGAGTCCATACATGTATTTATAGGCAGGCCATCATCTCAGACCTCCACAGGATCATCACCAGAACATGATGAGAACTGAGATCGATCCATCGATGGATAGATTGATAAACGGACTGATCAGCAGCGCTGTTTATCTCTCTTACCTGTATGTTGTCTGAGGTGTCGCGGTGATATTCGTTGACCTGAGTAAAGTGATGCTCCTCCGGTGCGAGCCCGCCAGCCTCGTCGTTCCTCTGATGTATCGTCACTACGGCACCGAGCCTGCGGTCGTTCCCGCCGCCATGTTCCCGGTGAGTCCCGTGCGTCGCGGTGCCGCCGCTGTCCGTCCGTCCGTCCGGTCCGAGGCCGCTGTCGGTGTCCGGGGGCATTTGGAGAAGTACGAACCGGAGCAGCGAGTCCTCGTCGCTGTGACACCGAGCAGCACCGAGCGGCAAGCTAGCGACCACGACACCGCACAGCTTCCGGTCAGAGTTTCAAAGTAAGAGCTGCGATACGATGATGGTTCCTAAGGAGAACAGGGAGGTCACGTCCTCTGTAATGTATCTGAGCCTCTTATATCTTAAAATGTATAGATTAATATTTACACTAATATCGTTAAAATAACCAATAATGCGTAATAAAAAAAAGAAACTCCTCAGGTTGAGACTCTGTCGTCCAACTACACCTGAAGTAGACAAATCATCAGAAGAAGATGGTTTGAAAGAAGAATAAAAAAATCCATCTAAGTCAAATTAAAACGACCGTCTTTGAACAGAGGAGCTGGCCGACGGCGTCACTCATCACCCACCTACAGTACAATATGAGTTCTCTCCACAGACAGCTCAACAACCATCCACACCTGGGCTCACCTGGGCTCACCTGGGCTCACCTGGGCTCACCTGGGCTCACCTGGGCTCACCTGGGCTCACCTGGGCTCAACAACACACATGAAGGCCGGTTGGACCGACGACCCACAAGTGTCCCTGACGACTCTGAAACTCAGAGCTCACAGGTGTCCTTAACGACCCTGTAAGGACACTCCCACACAGAGCCTGCAGCTCCCCTCCAGTTAGATAAAACTGAAGAATCCTTTCGGGTGAAATTACTTAACTTATTCTAATTAACTAAAAAAAGTTTATGAGCCCTCAATGGTGCAGCGTCTACTTGCAACCCCATATCACCAGTTATATGTGGATGAGTTCACACTTAAAGAGGTCTTAAAGTGTGTTTGATCAATACTTCTCTCCCAATTGTGCAAATATAAAGTCCAAGATGTGACTGCTCAGCTACCACTGCTCATCAGAAATTATATGTTTATCTTGGGATAACAACATTTAATACAAGCAGTCACAACAGTAATAAGAGCTTTGCTAACTGAGATAAGAGCATTAATAAATTGAAAGTATAATAATAACAACATGTATTAATGAGTCATTAATATGTGATGATAGAGAGAAAGAGAGAGAAGCTCAGTGCATCATAGAAAATTACAATCTAAACCTCTGGCATTATGGGCAGTCCTTGACTATAGGCTTTATTAAAAAGGAAAGTTTTAAGTCTAATCTTGAATACAGAGAGGGCGTCTGCCTCCTGAACCAACATTGAAAGATGGTTCCACAGGAGAGGAGCTTTATGCCTCCTATTCCACTTTTTGAGACTCTAGGAACCAGAAGTGACCCAGCATCCTGGATCTGCTAAAGAGTCTTTACAGACTTACTGGGGCAGCCTGATAAAAGGGAACTACAACAATCCAGCCTTGAGTATCAATTGTACAATTTATAAAATACACTGTTACATGTTAAAGTACAACATTATTGTCAAGAAGCAAGTATTAGTTTAAGTCTTTATTTAAAATAGATTAAGATTATTTGTAATTAAATGTGTATTATCATAATTTGAACGTGAAACACATTACTTAATTACAGGTTTTTAAAAAATAAATGTTGTAGAGTAAAAAGTGCAATATCCCTCTTAATGGTCATGCAGTTGAATTGTTCGGTAGCAGAATATGTAAATGTTTAAGGTTTTTAGCAGCTTGTAGTTGTATTAAGTAGACTGCAGAATTTAATGTAATGTATTACTGTAATTTTACCTAATCTTGAATTAAAACTAACTTCATTTTTAAAGTACCTGTATTTGTTTTTCAGCTGTGGGGAACTTCCACACCCACATGCTTCATTTGAGAAATTATAATTACCTTGTGTTTTATTTTGAAGGGAAGAGATTATCGCCTCATATCCGGTTCTTTCCTTAAATCGTCACGACTTGACGGATCTCTCTGCAGCAGCCAAGACACGCAATCTCTGCAGAGAAGGAGGATGAAGACACACCGACCAGAGGGCATCTCTGCTTCAGCACCAGGCTGTCCTCTGTCCTGAATTAATGATTGATTTGTGGATTTCATCATCAATATTACCACTGCTGTCATCACACCACAGGAAAACTACTGCAATACTGTTCATATACACATTAAAATAACGATGATGTCATATCTTTGTGTGTGTAGCCTGAACCAGGTGCTTTTATTAGTGTCACCTCACGTTTACTTCTGTCAGATTTAATGCTGTGATGAATATGTTTGATGTTCGTCAGTATAAAGGAGTTCACAATAAAACATCAGCACAAGAAACAATTCAAAAAGGAGAAATTAAGAAAATACATAACATACAAAATTATAAGATATCAGATTATTCAGGTCACACACTTTGTGCACTGTGCAAGTAGCTGTGAACTAAAAGAAAGTAACGTGACTTGCTTGAGTAAATGTACTTCGTTACTTTCCACCACCAGAAAAAAAAAGAAAAGAAAAAAAATTAAGAAATGTCCTTATGAGAATATGGTGAGAAAAAAAAAAATTATTCTCAAAAAAGTGTGTGAAAATTAAAAAGAATACATAAATGCACAACAAATACACATCTTAAAATGAATTATAAAGTATGAATGTATGAAGGACATTTAAGTATATATATTGGGTATTTGTATTTATTCATTGTACACATTTTTAAGTGTTTTTTTTCTTGCTGCCAGTCTTTAGATAGCTTTCCCTTTATTTAAAGTAAAAAATAAATAAAGAAATTAACAAAAAGATCTAGTTCCCTGACCGGGAATCGAACCCGGGCCGCGGCGGTGAGAGCGCCGAATCCTAACCACTAGACCACCAGGGACAGATACAGCACACAGCGTCACTACTCGAATTTTTCTTTGCGTAGGCAGTATTAAGAAACAACTGATAGATGTCAATAATGAGCACAAAACAACTTACCTTACGTACTTACCTTAACCTGTTACGTAAACGCGCGACGTACGACGTCACAGCGAACCGTTCCTCTGGTTCCAGCGGCGGTTTGGCTGAAGTAAGTTAACTCACGTGCTAATGTTGCCGTACCGTTAGCTCCTGTTGTCCGTCAGTCGGCAGTTCCATGATGTCCTGTTCAATATGTTTGTACTTCGTCGTGTTCTGGACGTTTAACAGTTAGAACTTCAGGTAAATTAACAGTTACTGTTGTCCACACTCTCAAGACACGACTTCTTCCTCTTCATATTAGCTGTGAAAACCAACTCAACATCGCTAACATAAGCTAGGGGTTAGCTTGCAAGCTAGCGTTACCTGCTGTTCTGTTTAGCTTTAGCTCACACTTTATAACTGTTGTTGACATGTTTCACCAACGAAAATGTATTTAACATTAAAGCAGGCTAGTCTGCACGACTGATAGTTATTCCATGTACATTAGGCCGAGGTTGGCAAACGAGGAAGTAGGACCTCGTGGCGCAACGGTAGCGCGTCTGACTCCAGATCAGAAGGTTGCGTGTTCAAATCACGTCGGGGTCAAATCTTTTCATCTTTTCTTGTGTAGATAAAATATTAAATGTAGACATATTTTTTTAAGTACAGAAACAAATAATGGAATGCATTAATGAAGCACACAAACATTAATAGTAAGGATTCACAATATTGACTATATATAGGGTCTGTGTTTAGAGTGTCATTGCATGGGAGACAATACTACTTTAATAATACTACTACCATACTATTATTAATCACTTCTTCAGTAACATAATTAAATCAGTCAAGTTTTATTGTTATCATACAGAGTGCAACATATAGTGACAGTCAGAGTTCGCTGCATTTTAACCCATCCTAATATCTGGGAGCAGTAAGCAGCCATTTTGCAGTTCAAATTATAAAATACGGTACTAGCATGAGGGACTGAATCTCACCTGTTGCTCATTTATTCAGTGGTTTGGGTTGAAATTTTGGCTGGACATCACAGTTCAGGATGTTAAGGGAACTTGTCAACACCCTTCATTTCAATATTTGTTGCTGAATAGTTAAAGTAAACACATTTATAACAGGAAGTCAACAACAATGAACCTACGTGCTTCTGATGGCGAAGGAAACTAAAGCAAACAAGGGGAGAGCGTGCAAACTTTACAGAGAAACAACCTCCCTGAGCCAGGATGGAACGTTTTAATACATTTACTCAAGTACTGTACAAGTACATATTTGATATACCTTTACTTTACTTGAGTATTTCCATTTCATGCAGCGTACTTCTTCTCACTACTTCTCAGTGGCAAATATTGTACTTGACAACTTGAGTTACTTTAAAGTAAGGGACTGTTACTTGTAGTCTTCTAATTATTAACAAAGTACTTTATACTCCTTAAAGTATAGTAATATAATGATAAATAAAATAAAATCTTTTTGGTTTTTGCCTGTCAGACTAAATACTACTTGTGATTTCAGTGATCTAACCCTTTAAATAACAGTTCTCACATGTGCAGCATGCGTTATTTCACATTGCCTTGTAGTTACACTTTCATATTAATAATTTAATTCACTATAAGTGTCTCATTATGTCATGTAATGCATGAACAGCCAATCCAGAGTGAGAACTGGAACTTCTGATGTTAAACCTGACTTCATGTCCTCGACATCCTCAGCCTCGTTTCTAAATGTGCTGCAGGTTGTTGACTTTGAGGCTTTTTAAAGACAGACCTACATTCCCTGTAACCTACTTCTGTTCTGTTCGTCCCACAAAACCGGGAATCCACTTTGCTTTCACAGAACTCTGCGGTCTGAATTACAGCCGCCTGATACTGTGAAGTATTTCATTTAAAGTTCAAAGTGTATTTGAATGAGTAGACGTTCATTCAGAAGGCACAGATTCAAGGAAACAATCATGCAGACTGCAGAAATATCAGCTTTTATTTTTTATCGTATACATATTTTGAGCAAATAAATAAAAAACAAAGCTCTACAGATGACATTGAAAATAAATCTAAATGCTTCCGCACATGAGCTACAAACAGTATTATAATAATACTCCAACCAAACAAGTTCGGGTTATATCTGGTGTGTAAAAACAACAGTGTGCCGTTTTATGAAGGTTATAAGATGAATTTCCACTTCATTCATAATTTTCTAATTATTGAATATTGTTGTTTATGACACTTTGCTTTTGCACAAATTAAAAACAAATAATAAAATATAATATATACAACAGTGATTTTTTGAAATCCTGGAAGTTTAGTCTTTCTGGGATCTAGAATCACAAGTTAGCTGACATGAGATAATAAAATATAATAATAATAATAATTGCTTTCACTCATCCTGCGTCTGTTTTATCTGCTTTGCTGTCTGTTTAATTCTTGATATAACCACCAGATGACACTAAAGTTAAGATTTGGTGATATTCAATATTTGTCCTCTTGTCATCAGAAAACAAAGACAAAAACAGCACAAACTGAATCACAGAACGATATATCTTCTTTTCCTGTGTTGTCTGATGGACAGTCTGATTATTTACACTCTGTGACACACTCACCTCAGCACCAAACAAGGATTAATCCACCTTTGAAAATAGTCCCTAACAAATGTTTTGTTTCCTACCACAGTGATCAGCTGTTTAAGGAAATTTCTTAACTTTCTTATTCTTAAAATGAAAGTATATATCTGTGAGGTGTTTAAAAAGACTTTTTAAAGACTAACCAGGAAGTCTAAAAGTATTAAAGGACACTTTACACTGGATTTTGGACAATTAATGAAAACTGTCTGCAAAATATTAAGGTAGAAAAAAGCTCTAAACTGACTGTTTCATTGCGACTTTAGGACGTACAGTGAAACTACCCGTGCTAAGTGGCGGAGCTGGTGCGAGACCTGATGCTGACTTTCTTGCGGGTGTTGTCACTGCAGCGCTCCAGGATGAGTTCTGGACTCGGCCGGGGAGGGATGACCGGAACCTCCTTCTTCAGCTCGCTCTCAGAACTGGAGGTAGACTGCTCCGGGATGTTGTCTGTGGGGTATAAATGACAAAATAATGTGTTACAGGTGGTTTTATGGGTAGTTTGTTGCACCAGTGGACAGATGTGTTTTCCATATTCTGGACTGAGTAAAAGACAAAAACATATTAATTCAGATGTGACAAACTGCTGTGGAAACATGTCAGTGTGACCATGTTTTCTTTACCCTGGTTCTTTCTCTCTGCCAGCGGTGACTTCGCCGTGCTCTTGGAGTTCCTGCGTGGCGAGGCGAGGCGGCCGCCCTTCTGCTGGAGGTATCGTCGGCTGTTCCTGCGGTAGGTGTCCTGGGTGAGCCGCTGACGAGACTTGTTGTGGATGCTTTTAGCATTTCGGATGGTGGACCTGAGAGCCAGTAAAGGATGCACAAAGTTGTACAAGTAAGTAGAGCTGCTGGTTGTTGACTGTTTGAGTTTCATCATATTAACAGTGAGATAAAAGAAAAAACACTTTAATTGTTCCATCAGTTTAAATAATGTGTGTTCAGGCAGCAAATGAGTTGTGTGTTGACATGTTAACCAGCTAACATGCTAACATTAAAATGCTAACATGCTAACATTAAAATGCTAACTTGCTAAATTACGATAGATGTGATAAACGAGCACGATGATGAAATGCACTTTGAAAGATTTATACAAATGAAATGATACAACTTAATTCATCCGTGCACAATCAATTGTTGTCTTTGATCTTAACTTTAACTTTTAATTTCCAAACATCTTTCTATAAAAGCACGGAATCTCTGTCTGTCTGTCTGTCTGTGTGTGTGTGTGTGTGTGTGTGTGTTCCTCAAATATCTCTGCGGATCAGGATCAGACTGACCTGAGAGTTTCAACATGGCTGCTGCGTGGTTCAAGAGTGTGCTATTTCGCATTTGTTTGGACTGCAATGATACCGTTGATAAATTATTTCATAAATGCTTTACACATTCCACGAGCATTGTCCACCAGAGCCACTACAGTCACGTGCGCACCAGAGCCAATCACTGCACACCGTGGCCACGCGCACACCAGAGCCAATCACTGCAGAGCCCACCACGACCCCCCACCTTAAGAAACAAGCAGATTTATACCTGCAGCGGCGCGAGCTGGACCGGGATTTTGCCGGCGGTTCAGTCCCGTTCTGTTCTGTTCTGTGCATCTAAACTGACTGCTGTGGATTAATGAGATTAAACGAGTCCGGACCGAGTCTGTTCGGGTCTGAGGAGATCCGGAGACGCGCGGACAACAAAGTGGGATCGGAATCTGTGGATGTTCGTGTGTAGCTAGCTAGCGGCTAGCTACACGGCCCACCCCCCGAGGCGACGGACCGGAAGCATCGGCACGTCCAAAACCGGACCTAGGGTAAATAATGTCCGCCACGCTTTTTCGCGAACATTGCCGTCACATTTGCTTTGTGTCTGTTGCAGGAAGAAACGGTAAAAACGGGTTTTTGTCACGAAAGTGTCCAAGCAGCAAGTTTGGTTGTTGAGGAACAGGAAGTTGTGGGAGGGGCCTAGGCGGATGATTGACATGCAACGACGGTCGGTGTGTGTGAGAGTTGAGAGATTTGTGACATTTAGCGTGTTTGGAGTGTGTAGTTAGCAGAGATGGAGACTCGAGTCACTGTGACTTGGACTCGAGTCGCTGTTTTGATGACTTGTGACTTGACTTGAAAAAAAAAAAGACTTGAGACTCAACTCGGACTTGGAAGTTAATGACTCGGGACTTGACTTGACTTGAGACACAATGACTTTGAGTGTTATTCAGTTCATGATTTCAGTTTGAATATTAATTAATACATTAATTAAAAAATATATATATATATATATATATATATATATATATATATATATATATATATATAGATATATATATACACATATATATATATCGATTACCCGGTAGGAGCGCAGGCTGAGAATGGCGTTGTCATGATTGGATCACTACCCTGTCAATCAATCATGCCCTCTCTACGTACCTTATGTGTTTATTTGAGAAGCCCGCCCTCTAATATGAGATCTGCATCAACATGGCAGCGGGAGGGGGGCTGACAGTCATCGTCTTCGGCTTTCGGGAATTACCATTTTGACGGCAAAAGACGCACAGCACAGTGCAAGACATGCGACATAAACATCTCGGACAGCCAAGCGACAACTTCAAACTTTGTTCGTCATTTGAAGAGCCATTCTGCCCAGTAAGTGCTTGTCAATAAGCTAATATTATCCTGTTAGCCTAGTCGGTAGTTAGCTAACTTTAGCTTGATATGATACGGAGGTGTGGGGTGGGGAGGGTCGGTTTGGTGGAACTTCTTGTTTTTAATTTGCCAACATCGACCCCAGACAGCGTGAGCGAACCTTCCGACCGGTTCATCACAAGACTGGCTGTACGTTTTACGAACGAGCAACACAGAGTTAAATGAGCTTAATAACATACCAGCCCGCCAACACCGAATCATTACCCAGTGTTTTCCCTGCCTCTTAAGCAACGGTGGGCTACCTGCGTGATTTTGGCCGCTACCTCTGTGTGTGTGTGTGTGTGTGTGTGTGTGTGTGTGTGTGTGTGCACGCGCGGGGTCATCCCTGCAAAGTAAATATTGCAGCGATGAAGTCACCTAAAAGTAGTAGTAGTAACTAAGGTTGTGAAGTTGAATGAATACTGTTTGAGATGGACTAAATGAAGCAATTGTCTTAAAATTGAGTAATTACTACAAGCTAAAACACTAGTAAATAAAGTAGATGCTGCTTAAAAACAGATCATGACACAAATATGTTTTTTTAAACTTAGCAAAGTAAGTAAATATAATTTAAAATGGAATACATATGTTCAAACAGTACATGAAATAAATAGGATTTTAAAATGAAGTAACCCCTAGTTAAAAAACAGCATATTGATTTGTTGATTTGGGTTAACAGCTGAGTAAATGTACATTTCTGTTTTGTTTGATTCCATTATGTATTTTACTGAATATCAGTAATTACAATGCAAATCCAAAGTATTGTCATTTTTTAAACAGGTTGGACACATTGGCCATTGATTTTTACTGACAGTTAGGCTACTTATATCTTGTCTTTTCACTTTATTAAGATCAGATTCTGTGGGTTAAATTGCAATAATAAGGTGACTTGACTTGGACTAGTACAGGACTTGACTTGACTCGACTTGATATAACCTGTGACTTGACTTGACTTGCCCAAGAAAAAATGACTTGAGACTTACTTGAGACTTGAAGGTTAAGACTTGAGACTTGCACATATGTGACTTGGTCCCATCTCTGGTAGTTAGTGTGTTATGTAGTGTTTGGTGTAGTGAGTAGTGGAGTCGTTTTTTTGTTTAATGAGGACCGGAAGCATCGGCACGTCCAAAACCGGGCCTAGGGTAAATAATGTCCGCCACGCTTTTTCGCGAACATCGCCGTCACGTTTGCTTTGTGTCTGGTGCTGGAAGAAACGGTAAAAACGGGCTTTTGTCACGAAAGTGTCCAAGCAGCAAGTTTGGTTGTTGAGGAACAGGAAGTTGTGGGAGGGACGTAGGCGGATGATTGACATGCAACGACGGTCGGTGTGTGTGAGAGTTGAGAGATTTGTGACATTTAGCGTGTTTGGAGTGTGTAGTTAGTGTGTTATGTAGTGTTTGGTGTAGTGTGTTTAGTGAGTAGTGGAGTCGGTTTTTTGTTTAATGAGGAGAAGCTGAATGTGGAGCAGGCAGTGCAGCTCTTCATTCAGCTGGAAGTAGCTCAGGCAGACCTGAGCATTGCCTGCATTTAAATGTAAATAGTTACATATAACTTTGTAAATTTTTTAAATGTATGCACAAATTTAGCAAACAACAATTTATATTTGCATTATAAGTAAAAAAAAAAATGGATTGTTAAACATATTTGTGGTTAAAAAAATCTAACTTTTTCTACTCGGATTTCATGTTTTTTTTTGTGATTTTAGGTCCATTGTGTTAATACAGTTTGTCAAAATAAAAAATAACTGTACAGTCACACATGTGAGGTTGTGCTGAAAATAATGACACCAAGTAAATAGTTTTTAAGGTGAAATATAATGGCAAAATCAAAAATAGTCAAAAACAGCCAATTATACCCTGGAATATCAGATTTCACAACAAACCTAAATATCCCTGACGTCCCACCTTCAAACAGCCTCATTTGGCCATCCATGAAAAAGCTCCTTAACCTCCCACTTTTTTATAGGAATACACTTTTCTTACGGGCACTGCACTAGTATCTAAAATACACACAAAGTAATTAACTAAAGATCAGTATAGTTGACAGGTTCTCTGTCAGAACCCTCCACACTTCTGTTTCCACATGACTGAATGTTTTCTAAAGCATGTGTACAAATTAATTTACATTTTTGTGCACATTTTACGCGCACTGTTCATACAGGAGCACATCAAGTCCTTTTGTAAATCAAGTTAACAATATGTAACACAATATATTATGAAATAATGTGGACCAGTGTCCCACCAGCGTACTGTTTAATTAACTGAGTTTTCTGCTAATGTTAGCAGCCACGAGCACTCCTGCTCAGTTCACTGTCGCCAGCTTCAGTTTCTACACGGTTATTTGAAATATTCTGCTCCTGCTCTTCACCTCTCTCCAGTATTTGCTATTTCGCCAATGTCGTAGTTTTTTTTACCTTTTTATTTTACCCTTGCTTGCTTTCCTGCCATCCCAGTTTGAGTTTAGTTTATAACTAATCCTGAAGGTAATAAGCATGAAATTAGCAGATATCTGTATGTGAGGAACATGTTGAGTTACAGATTGTGAAACAGGACGAGGGTGTGCAACACATTTCTCTTTTTGTCTGAAGTGAGTCAATATGACATCTGAGTGACTCCAGAGGAACTACGTGCAAATCTGTACACCAGATGTTCGCAAAAATGCTGCACGTATAAAAGTTCAGTCTGTTTATACGAATTATCACCTTTAATTTTTACATTTAAGCCATTTAGAAGTCTTAATATCGGCTGGATTGATGTTAAACAGGGACAAACAGGAGCTCTGCAATTAAAATGACGTCATTATTTTGTGTGATTTATGTTCTTTTAACTCCAAATGAACCCGACTCTGGTTTTGCGTCGAACACGGACCAAGTTGGTGGTTAAAACAGTTTTCTAAGGGTGGATAATTGATTGTTAAGGCAGCTGACCATCGATAAATTAAATAATTATTTATAATTTCGTGATCTCCGACGTACCTGCGAGGTGGAGGCTTCTGTCCGTGCAGACTCGCCCGCTGCACTTCATATATGTCTCTCTTGCTGGCCTTCTGCAGGAACATGGAGGGGAAGTGACCGGTTTCATCTCCTTTCCTGTAAAAGTCAATAAATAAGTCAATAAATATTCCTAGTTCCTAAAAAATGACTTGACAACACCTGTAACGTCACCAGCAGGTCTATCATCACAGGTTCTGTTCAGACGGATAAACAATGAGCTGAAACTTTCTAAAATTCTCCTTAAAGCCGAAGGGAGCTGCAGATCCAGCTGATATTTCTCTGTATGTTCACCAGAGATACTCAACTCGTTGTCTTTTGATTGTGTTATTATACAACTATTAATTAAAGCTGCTTTAATGTGTGAGCAGGTCTGTGTCTTTAGATCCTACCTGACGACCCACCAGCCGTCCAGCAGCTTGTGAATGACCTCGATGGTTTCACCCAGCTCCAGAGAGATCTCGTCCTCCTGCTCCGCCTTGTAGGCTTTGATGGCGACGTGCAGCTCTCCTGCAGGGACACGCGACACCGTTAGCAACACAAACAGGAGGACAACATGCATTTAAAGAAGGGAGCTATGTAAACATCTTGCCTTCATAGTTTGGTTCAGCTTCCTCTAACTCCTCTGGTCCGCCAACACCGTTAACAACACATGCAGGGGGAGAACATGCATTTAAAGAAGAGAACAATGTAAACATCTTGCCTTCGTAGTTTGGGTCAGCTTCCTCCGACTCCTCAGGTCCGTCCAGAGGCTCCAGGTAGGACGCAGGAACCCAACCATGTTTGGACTCATGCTGGCAGAACCACCAACCTGAACACAACGGCAGGAACACAGCAACCTGTCAGCTGTACAGTAACGTTTCCTCCAACCTCAGTGATCACAGTGTCAGAACACTCTCCAGCTCATGAGCAGTGAGATCAGAGCTTCATTTTACTGTTTGCTTCTGCAGGAGTTATTTATTTATTGTTAAACTGTGAATTATCCTGCCTCTGTTTCATATCTATGTGCTTGATGAACACAATTTAGGGATCATTGCAAAAAATGTGTGAAAAGACTGTCACAGAGGTTTTATCAGGCCTGGTAATAATACTGTGATACCAGCGGGGCTTCTTCCAGGTACCGTTAAAAACAAGGGAGAAAAAGAGTTAAGTATTCTAATAATTTATAATAATTTTTATATTTTATAACAGTTTAAATATTCAACAATCGTGACCTATCCTTAGATAGATCAGTGACTAAGTCTCTAATGTTTATAAAAGACACTGAGGTGGTTATCAAAATTATTAAGAAACTGTTTTGGTGAATATTATTAACAATATGTACAAAAACAAACTGGAAAAGTGAAGAAATTCGGGATGACGAAGCTGTACGGTGATTATAACTTTGGAGGTGAAGGTAGCGTTAACTGTTGAGTCGACTCCAAATAAAATTTAGTTAAGTTATTTATTTAACTTTATTCAAAAAGGGTTTAATAAATCTATATTTGCAGCTGATGAGAGACTTTGGAAGGAAGAATAACTGGAAGTATGTTCAGAAGAATCAAGTCTTTGTCATCAAATCAAGTTTCAGGAAATAATTAACTATAATTTATGTAAATGTTACATCCTGTTTTTACAACTGACACTTCACCTCTCCACTTCACACACACACACACACACACACACACACACACACACGTAAATATGTAGAATTATCATTATGTGTTTTCAAATGATCCCACGACTCTAAGTTTAAAGCTCTTCTCACCGTTCTGGTTTTTCTCCACGATCTCCACCAGGTCTCCGGTGTGCAGGTTGATCTCGTGTTTGGACGTCTTGGTGAAGTCTGCGATCACTCTGTAGGTGTCTAATATGATCGGGCCGGAAATGTCTGACAGGTAGAACACAGTAATCTAATTTAACGCCAGGAAACACCTGCGACACTTACAGGAAACTATCAAATACATCTATATTTGAATGATGATAATATTATTGTGTGATTTTGAGAACAGTGAATTTGTTAAAGAGGTCTAAAGTGACTCTCACCTGATGTGTTGCCTCTGTTTATCTCTCTGGTCACCGCAAACGTCTCGCTTCTTTTCAGTCTGCAGAGGGAACGATCATCTGATTTACTCGACTCATTCATTTTAAAGACATTTGTGGATGCAGACGAGTGTGTTCTATACTGACGTGTTCGGGGCAGGCGGGTTTTCATCCTCCGGTCGGACCTTGAAGAAGTTGGTGAGGAGTTTGCAGCGGGAGATGTGAGGCGGCAGGTTGATGAGCAGGCGGCAGTACTCTGCCAGCGTGGTCTGTCTGGTTTCTGTCGACTTCTGGCTGTCGAGCCATCGCGGTGCTGAAGACACAAACAACCAACATGAGCTGGAGAACAGCCACAGGTCAAAATCAAAAACCCAGTAACTTGTCGATAGATTTCCAGTTAGGGGCAGAAGCTACGTCTGTTTCATGTCCTTTATTTGTTTTGTACAAACAGCACGGTAATACGATTGTTGTTACAACTACGGGATTACTCTTCTTTAATGTCTCTGTCTTTAAAATCTCTCTTTATCTTTATTAAGCTGCACTCACTCTACGTATGTCGCTGTTCACAGGTGGAAGTTTCCAGACCGTTAGGGATGCCGCAGTTGCATCAGGACTGAGGTTTTGTCTTTGCTTCTCTTTCTTTACATTACAACACATTTTCTTTTGTAATTTAGGTTTCACAAGACGAATGTGTGCAGTTCTGTTTTAATGTAAACTGGTCCTGAACATCTAAACAGGAACAGAAAATCATCTGGTAAAAACTCCGACCCGCTCAGTGTCAGTGTCTCTTTTATGACACCTGGCTGCAAATATACAGTGAAAGCAAGAAGTGGCACCAAACGGAAAAATTACAGATCTAAAAATATCTCTCAGAAATTAATTTCACTTCTCCTGGTGCATCTGGTATGTGTAGATTTTGAAAATTGTAGATATAAAAGCTTGAACAGGAAGCTCAAAGTTCTCAACCTTCGGTCCAAATCAGGTGTTTCTGGAGCATTTCACAACTTTCCCGGTCTTTTGTTGCTGCTGTCTCAACTTTTCTGAAACATGATGCCTCCTTCAAATTCACAACAAGCACATATTAACCAAAAACCCTGAGGGTGATGACTTAAACAATAAATATATTAAAAGTATTATAAGTATCCCGGGGTCTGGTCCGGGAGCCCCTGGATTCCATCTCTGCTTTTTGCGGATGATGTTGTCTTGTTGGCTCCATCGAGCCAGGACCTCCAACATGTCCTGGGGCGGTTTGCAGCCGAGTGTGGGGGAGTTCAAGTATCTTGGGGTCTTGTTCACGAGTGAGGGAAGGATGTAGCGTGAGATTGACAGGCGGATCGGTGCAGCGGCCGCAGTAATGCGATCATTGTATTGGTCTGTCGTGGTGAAGAGAGATTTACCGGTCAGTCTACGTTCCGACCCTCACCTATGGCCATGAACTTTGGGTCTTGACCGAAAGAATAAGATCCCGGATACAAGCGGCTGAAATGAGTTTCCTCCGCAGGGTGGCAGGGCGCTCCCTTAGAGACAGGGGGAGGAGCTCTGTCACCCGGGAGGAGCTCGGAGTAGAGCCGCTGCTACTCCACATCGAGAGGAGCCAGCTGAGGTGGCTCGGGCATCTGTTTCGGATGCCCCCGGGACGCCTCCCTCGGGAGGTGTTCCTGGCATGTCCCACCGGGAGGAGACCACGAGGAAGACCCAGGACACGCTGGTGTGACTCTGTCATCCAGCGTGTCCTGGGAACGCCTTGGGATCCTCCCGGAGGAGCTGGAGGAAGTGTCCGGGGAGAGGAAAGTCTGGGCGTCCCTGCACGGGCAGCTGCACCCGCGACACGACCCCGGATAAATTTTAAGTAATTTCCCAGTCTGGGATCATTAAAGTAATTCTATCTATCTATAAGCGGAAGAAAATGGATGGATGGCTAGACAAGTATTATAATATAAGTCTTTGTACTGTTTTGAATTTAGTATATGTCCAAAAGAATGAGCAGATATTTATGTCTCACACAGCTTCTTTTCTTGTGATTATACACTCATTAAAGCATAATCATGAATATTATATTCAATTTCTGCAGAGTTGTTCTGCTAGATGATAAATATCGCACACTTTGAAACGCTGCTACAGAGATTTTGACATTGTGATTTCAGGCTTGTTGCAGTTTACTCAGTTGCTTCAACATGTTTTTAAAAAGAGAAGTTGATGTGTGTGATACCTACAGGTGCTTCCTGAAAGAGCATCACAGCGTGCAGAGCAGCTTTACAGGTTCTCTGTTGACTAATCCGTCAGCTGGAAGTCATTAGTTTATGACAGAAGTGGACCTGAGTCCGTCATAAAGAACCCTGAGTCCAGCAGCAATAAACAATCTGAACAAGTCTTCTACAAGCTCGTATAGATAACTGAGAGACGGGAAGGTCTCATTAATCACGTCACAGCGAATAAAAAAGAGATTAATACGTGTAAATTGCTACAAATTGTTTCAAAGAGCCCCTTTCAGTGAAAAGGTTCTGATACTTGTGATCTGTTCTACTCTGTTTAAATTAGTCTGTGATTCTACTGCTAACTAACTAATAATCTAACATGTGAATTAACTCATTTGGTCTGGGTCTAATAACGACACCAGGTCAGATTATAATGCAGTAAAAGATGCTCGGATCATTTATGATTATTACTTTTGCAGTGAAGTTTGCTGTTTCAGTGCATTTTGGTGTCATTTTAGACATTAAAGTTTGTTGTTAAACTGTAAAATATCCTGCTTCTGTTACATATCTTTGATTTGAGGGATCATTGCAAAACATTTGCATATATCAAGTTATATAAATGGAATCAAACAAACACCTCATAATTTATAAAAGCTTTGTGATTTCTTAATTCCTTCTTGATCAAAAAGAAACATTCCTTCTCTATCACTTAAAACAATGAAATACTGACAGCCAGATGAAATAAAACTGAACATAAAACATAAATTAAAATGCAGATTATCATGTTTCAAGTCAAGTCACGAGTCTTTATCTTCCAAGTCGCGTCTCAAATTGTTTACTTTCTGTCAAATGAAATTGTGTCATCAAAACAACTTCAATGAAGCGTCCACGTCTGTGAAACTAACAAACCAGACGGATTGACCTCCTACTGTAAAATCAAAAATGCAGAATTGAGAGTGGAGCAGCTGTGATGTGCAGGAAACCGGAGGTGACAGATGTGAAATACGTACAAACCGCTTAACGTTCTTCCTGTTTCTTACCCGGTAACGAAGGAATGATTCTGTCCTTCTTTTCTATTTCACCAGACTCGATGGGAAACATCTCCTTCAGTGATTTCTGTCACAAAAAAACAAACAAAACAAAAGCTTTGTTTTTGTTTTGTGTCATTTTACACCTTTGCTGCCTTTAAATTATCATGATGTGAGTGGATCTTTTACTTTGGCGTGCAGAGGAACTCACGTGGAAGGTGTGGATCTCAGGATACGTCCTGTAGATCAGCTTCTCAGAGAGGTCGCTCCATTTCACCATCAGCATGTAAATCTGCACCAACAGGCGATACAACATGTTTTATTTCATTCAAACACAAAATAATCTGTCATGTCTAAATATTAGATTCTTGGTTCAAGCTTCTCTGTTTCTATTCCAAACTTTGGCTCAGTTCTTCAAAAAAAATGTCCCTAAATTTGAAGATTTAAAGCAGAATTTGGGTTTGTAGAGAAAATGTTTTGAGCCTTACGAAGTGCTGAGTGGGGAAGAGGCGTTTCTCGAAGCCCAGCAGCTCCACATGCCTGACGTAGCTCTCCTCCATGTTGAGACAGAACGAACTGACACAAGTCAAACTAAGAAAAAACACAACGGACACAAGGCTTAAATACTCTGTGTGTGTCCATGACATACCACAAGAGTTAGTTCCTCTTTACGTGTTTGAGATTTACATAATGTCATATCAGGGAAAAAGAAACGAGGAAACACTTCTGCTTTCACTTGTGAGATTAGAAGAATATTAACAATAATAAGTAGTTGTTGAGAAGAAGCAGCAGTCGCACTTGAGTTAAAAGTACCGCAGTTCCCTTTGAAATGTGACGAAGAAGAATTCTAAAGTACGTCTGGAACTAAAAATCGTTTTCTTGATTAACAGATAAATTGTTTGTTTTATGTTGTATTTCCATGTCATGCACACAGAGAGCCCGACCCTCAAGACACCAAAAGCACAACTTCTGCGGTCAAACAGTTAATTATATTTAATTTAGTGAGAGAATTAAGATATATTTTGCAGCTCCGCCTTAAAAGAAATATTCTGCCTTCACTCCCAAACTTGACAGAGAAAATCTGCTAATAGTTTCTGTTCCAACCAAAATAAATCTTCATAACAGGAGGACGTGTTAGTAAAACATACGCCGTCAGAGAACGGACGGCCAGGACAACAATAATAATATCCTGTTGGTCTTTTATTCACTTGAAGCTTCTTTGACGGATGAATTCCAGCCCGAGTTTCCTGTTTCGGTTCAACTTTCCGTCGTCAAATAGAAACACGTTGTTTGTGAAGTGGGAAGTCGTTGTTTTAACAGTGTGATCGATAACGCAACACCTGAGCATCACTTTCATAAACTTCTGTCGCTCTCCTGATTAGAGTTCCGTTGTCAAAGGTCAAAGGTCACTGTGACCTCACAGTGTGGCCATTACTCAACATTTCATAAGAATGAGAGGAATTATGACATAATAAAATGATTAAGTTATTACATCTACAGACATTCAGACTTCACTGCGTCATCATGATATCCTGCGGTTGATGTTCCTGAACAGCAGTTTGAGGTATTTTTAGCTTAGCATTGCTAAGAGCCGCCCATTCATGCATTAATCATTAAAGTACGTCAGAATGTCAAATTATCTTTTTTCCATCAACGGCATTAGAGGGGATTTAGATTAATATTTATATTCTTAGAAAACTAGAAAATCATAATTGAACTAAAGAAGATATGTTAGAAACACTTTTAACCAGATTTTAATGGCATTTTTCTGCTACATCTTGTTTCTACATCTGTCCATATGAATACTACTCGATCAAAAGTATCTGACACTAAATGTACAGACGAGTACTGATACTGTTTACATGTACGTAGATACTGTATACTCTGGGTCAACTGATGACCAGTCTGGATTATTATCAACTGCGATATTCAGAGTTTTTCTTATAATCCGAATGTTTTTTCCTTTGTTTCTTTTTATTTTAATCTGGTCGGATTATTTAGTTTTGTTTCTGACTTGTCTGATTTTCTGACAGTAAGACAGTTTGTCTTCCCTCCACCATTTTAAATTTAAGATGCCATTATCTCAAAATGACATAACAAAATAATAATCAGGCAGATTTGTGGACACCACCTGGTGACCGGGACATGTCACCCCAAATCTTAAATGGAACAATTACGAGAACTAGTGGTTGAAATCAGTAAACGGTTAACTTAAAAGAAATCTTGTAATTTAAGGACTCCCCTAAAGATGCTTGTTACTCAACAGTCCAGACGGGGAATCACCGTGTTGATCACTTTCTCTATGGATACACAACAACACATACTACTTTTATTTCTGTAGCAATCATGTGGTGTTGGTTGTGTGGGCTTTCAGAGGGGCTTTCAGCTCCAACTTGTGATTTCCAAAAACTTTTGCAACAAGCAAAGAGGAACAAACACAGTGTGAAGAGAATCACAAACAAACCCACAAGAGTAACTTCCTCCATCGTGGGCAAAGAGAAAAGAGTGGATCAGTTCTGTTAGAATAAAATCTCCAGGGGTTACCAGAAATAATACATTTATGTAATTTCAGATGGTTTCCTCCCTGTGAGTCACATAACTGTCAGTTAGGAGTCAGCTGATAACTCACACTGCTTGTTACTGCACACTATTACACATCAGCCTGTGTGTGTGTGTCTTCCTCATGTAGTTATTGTTATTTTCACAGCATGATTTCTGTCATTATACTGTCTTTCTTTATCATGGTGTTATATATTTGATCGGAAACTCTGCCCCCATCATACATGACAGTTTCCGTAGTGTAGTGGTTATCACGTTCGCCTCACACGCGAAAGGTCCCCGGTTCGAAACCGGGCGGAAACATACTTTTAAATTTTTTTTTACATTTCTGAACAATTCAGATATCTCTGTTGCTGTTCCATGTAGGAAGGTGTGTCCCTGAAGGTGTCATGCACAAACAGTACTGTCCATAAGTAATGACATCACTGTCAAACAACAAGCGAATCTCTCAGCATGATAATGCGTATGTAAAAACAGTCAGACTCATATGTATTTGAATGCAACATGTCCATAATGGTTTTATACAGTTTCCGTAGTGTAGTGGTTATCACGTTCGCCTAACACGTGAAAGGTGTCTTCCTCATGTAGTTATTGTTATTTTTACAGCATGATTTCTCTCATTGTACTGTCTTTCTTTATTATGGTGTTATATATTTCAACACAAACTCCGCCCCCTTCATACATGACAGTTTCCGTAGTGTAGTGGTTATCACGTTCGCCTCACACGCGAAAGGTCCCCGGTTCGAAACCGGGCGGAAACATGCTTTTTAATTTTTTTTTTACATTTCTGAACAATTCAAATATCTCTGTTGCAGTTCCATGTAGGAAGGTGTGTCCCTGAAGGTGTCATCATGTACAAACAGTACTGTCCATAAGTAATGACATCACTGTCAAACAACAAGCGAATCTCTCAGCATGATAACGTGTATGTAAAAACAGTCAGACTCATATGTATTTGAATGCAACATGTCCATAAGGGTTTTACAGTGTTTCCGTAGTGTAGTGGTTATCACGTTCGCCTAACACGCGAAAGGTCCCCGGTTCGAAACCGGGCGGAAACAGATTTTTCTTTTTAAAGTCAACACAATATACAAAGTGCATCTTTGCTTTTATGGACAGATCGATTATGTGTAATCTATTTTCTATGATGGGAGAGGACATTTCCGATCGGGGCCGGCTCTACGCAGGGGCAAGAGGGGGCAGCACCCCCTCAAATAAATGTCTTGCCCCCTCAAATCAAAATTTTAGAAGTTGAGAAAGCACATTTTAATATAGTCACAAAATTAATATATTACAAGTTGACAAAAGTATCTGCAGTCGCAGAAAAATCCGCTGAAAAAGGGACACACACGATATAGTATCGGCTTCCCTCTCCTCTCGCTGTCCCACCGCTGTGCGTGTATTCACAGGCTGCGCAGCACACACACACACCCCTCCCCTAAACCCTCCTCCAATCACGGTTGCAGTATGCAAATGAGCCAAGACATAGCCTGACAGTGTAGTGTCAGGTTTCACCTCGGCCACGGAGCGGGAAGACTTTGGAGAAGCAGCAGCGTCACAAGCACAGAGATGAGTGCCCACGTCCACTGTATGTGACAAACTGAAGACAAATATTCTGTGTCCAGGGGCGAGCTGAGTGATCAGAAAGTTTTTTTACCCCATAAAACGGCTGCAGGTGGCACAGAGTGGAACGTCATACTGGGTCAATCTAATATTTAGTATATTAAGGGGGGATACGAGCGGCCCCTCCCAACTAGCCCTAGCCGCTCAGTCAGTCATTAAACCATTATTTTCCTGTTTAAATAAAGAAAGAGGAGCAGGATAAATTCAAATGAGCAAACATGCTAAAAAGAAAGAAGCCGGAGAAAGAGATGGGTGGAGCAGAAACATTAAGGGCAAAAAAGAAAAAACGGTTAATACAGTATGCAGTCAAATGTGCCAAATTAACAGAGCTTTTAGTGGTGGAGGGGTGAAGGTCAGCCAGGCCATGATGACACGGGACCCAGCAGGGTCACATTTCCTTATTGCAAAAGCAAACATATTTCAGGAGAGAGTCTGTGTTCAAAGTTAAAAAGCTATTATTTGAATATACTAGTGCAGTGCCCGTAGGAAGCATGTATTCCTATAGAAAAGTGGGAGGTTAAGTAGCTTTTTCATGGATGGCCAAATGAGGCTGTTTGAAGGACGTCAGGGATATAATTGGCTGTTTTTGACTACTTTTGATTATACCATTATATTTCACCTTAAAAACTATTTACCTTGCCTTACTTGGTGTAATTATTTTTAGCACAACCTCACATGTGTGACTGTACAGTTATTTTTTCATTTTAAGGTACTATATTAACACTATGGACCTAAAATCACAAAATAACATAAAATCAGAGTAGAAAAAGTTAGTTTTTTTACTGTGAAAACCACAAATATGTTTAATGAACCAATTGCATTAGTTATAATGCAAATATAAATTGTTGTTTACTAAATTGGTGCATAAGTTTTTGAAATTTACAAAGTTATGTGTAACTATTTACATTTAAATGCAGGCAGTGCCTCAGGCTCCTCAGCTCATTCCTGCCTGTTCCACATTCAGCCGTCTCCTCCTTGGTTCGCCTCACAACACGACTCCACTACTCACTAAACACACTACACCAAATACTACATAACACAGTAACTACACACTCCAAACACGCTATATGTCACAAATCTCTCAACTCTCAAAACTCGCTATCTCTGTCGCCGTCTCCAACACATCACTGCTGCTGTCAATCATCCGCCGATGTCCCTCCCACATCTTCCTGTTCCTCAACAACCAAACTTGCTGCTTGGACACTTTCGTGACAAAAGCACATTTTTACTGTTTCTTCTTGCACCAGAAACAAAGCAAGCGTAACGGCAATGTTCGCGAAAAAGCGTGGCGGACATTATTTACCCTAGGTCCGGTTTTGGACGTGCCGGTGCATCCGCTCCGTCAACTCGGGAGGTGGGCCGTGTGGGTTGGTTAGCGGCTAGCAGCTAGCTACACACGAACATCCACAGATTCAGATCCCACTTTGTTGACCGCGCGTCTCCGGATCTCCTCAGACCCGAACAGACTCGGTCTGGACTTGTTTAATCTCATTACAATCCACAACAGTCAGTTTAGATGCACAGAACAGAACGGGACCGAACCGCCGACAAAATCCCGGTCCAGCTCGCGCTGCTGCATTTTTACTGTTTCTTCCTGCACCAGACATAAAGCAAACGTAACGGCAATGTTCGCGAAAAAGCGTGTTGGACATTATTTACCCTAAATCCGGTTTTGGACATGCCAGTGCGTCCGCTCCGTCGACTCGGGCGGTGGGTCGTGTACACGAACATCCACAGATTCCGATCCCACTTCGTTGTCCGCGCGTCTCTGGATCTCCTCAGACCCGAACAGACTTGGACTTGTTTAATCTCATTAATCCACAACAGTCAGTTTAGATGCACAGAACGGAACTGAACCGCCGGCAAAATCCCGGTCCAGCTCGTGCCGCTGCAGGTATAAATCTGCTTGTTTTTTAAGGTATGTCGTGGGCTTGAGCTCTGCAGTGATTGGCTCTGGTGCGCACGTGGCCACGTGTGCAGTGGTTGGCTCTGGTGGACAATGCTTGCAGAATTTGTAAAGCATTTATGAAATAATTTATTCACATTATCATTGCAGTCCAAGCAAATGCTTAGTTGCACACCACTGAACCACGCAGCAGCCATGTTGAAAGTCTCAGGTCAGTCTGATCCTGATCCGCAGAGATATTTGAGGAACACACACACACAGACAGACAGACAGAGATTTCTTGCTTTTATAGAGAGATAGGCGATACATCCTGTCTTTTACATCCTAACTCATTTATCATTGTTGCTGTTTTTGTTAATATTAGCTGACAAGGCCAGTGTCAGTCGTGGAGTTGATGCAGAGGGACAGGATAATGCCAGTCATAGGAGTGAGGAGGAGGAAGAGACAGATGGGGAGGGACAGGAGAAGGAGGAGATGGAAAAGGTGGAAGAGTAGGAGAAGAAGGAGGAGGAGGAGGAGGAGAAAGAGGAGGAGGAGGAAACCACCAAAAATAAAACAGTGCCAGGTACAGGTGCAGTGTGCAGGACTGGGTTGGCAATAGGTGTTTGCATAGAATTATATTAAGATATCATATGTTGATGTTCCAGTTCCAGTCACACAGAAACAATAAGCCCATCCTCTCCTGCAGTCATGTCAGTGGCTTTCTGAACTATCTGTTTTCTTTCCAACTTTAATGAGTTATTGCTAATATTCGTTATTACTGATGTTCTTTTCATGCCGATATAGCAGTTCAATAGATTAGTTGTTATACTGCAAATAAAGTATTCATGTTAAAATTACGGTTCCACTTGCGTCCATCATGCAATCAGATAAAAGGCCTCTCCAAACCAAGCTCCCGGGCTGAATTTCAACCCCAGCCCGCCCCTACCAGTTTCTGACAGACCCCTATGTGAAGCCCCGCCCCAGGCTGTAGTTCTGCACTGTTTTGTTTCATATAATCACAGCGTTTTGTTTTTTTTTAACAAAGCCAGCTCACTTATTTTTTGCTCCAGCTTCCAGCAGCTCACAAAGAGGAATTTGGATAGGTCTGATGGTAGAGGCCTGACAAGGTGCAATCCACTTCTCCAGGTTGGTGTTGGACACATAGCTAACAACCCAATTCAATGAAGAAACACTGTTACTATAAGCACAGAAAAAAAAGTGCTGGAGCATGATGTGTACACATGATGCCCCCGTCATATTTTTGTCTGACCCCTCATATATGCCCGCCTAGATCCGGCCCCGTTTGCGATTGATAGTTGCGCGTGAAAGCCCCTCATACAGTTTCCGTAGTGTAGTGGTTATCACGTTCGCCTAACACGCGAAAGGTCCCCGGTTCGAGACCGGGCGGAAACAATCTTTATTTTTCAGAAACTGTTCCTGTCCTATTTACCCTACTGTAACAAACCCTACCTAAATAAACAACACACCACGTTGCAAAAACAACATAACCTGAGCTGCTTATATACACAGAGAAACATTATGTTTAATTGTCACACAGCTCTTCTTAAAGCTGTAGAATGCTCCTTTCACTTGAATGTGCCTTCCCAACGTTCAGCGGTCAATTATTTTCGTATAATTGACCGCTGCTCAGCATATTTCACCGTTGTCAATGAAAGTGGCCTTTTTGCCTCTGATTCACGTATTTCGTAGCACTCCGCGCTCTAAAATCTTTGCTCCGCAAGTAGTCCGGTCACTTATCACCTCAGCGTCTTTGGTCGCTAAGCGACGTCAGCTGATCTGTAGTCTACTTCATATTAGAAAAAACGTACTCCTAGGCCACTAGTATGGATGAGTTTCACAACGTCAAGAAAAGAAAAAGACACCCTGTGCCAAGTTTTCTTTTGTGTTGGCAAGTAACGGTGTAATAAGCGGGATAATGTATAGAACGGTTCAAATGGCGGAATCAGTCCGGTTCGTCCTGTCGGGACTTATTTTCCCGAAAGTGACCGTCGTTCTATACATTATCCCTTACGTAAGATGACAGGATGTGAAAAATATGAGCAGAACATTTAAACAAACTTGCACTTTAATGTTGTTTATGCAGCTAAATCAAGTCTTTTTCCTTTTACCCAAAATGGGGAAACAGCGCCCCCAATTTCCCACTTGTGGCCAAAAATATATTACATTCGTAGTGATAAGAACTACCATAGAGAATGAATGGGGAAAGTTAAGGGACGTTTTATTTCTGGAAGCTCACTAGTTTTGGCCCGGTTTCATGTTCGAATCCAGACGGAGGCAGACTATTTTGGTTATGGAGGATGTCGCTCTCAACAAATAAGTATATAAATGACTTAAGAAAATAAACAATAAAACAATATTTATATTTCAGAAACAGCCAAGTTATATGCATACATCCCCTAAAAACAGCTTTACCCTTCTGTTGTCTTCGGGTCAAAAATGACCATAAACTGTGTTTAAACAGCAGAGAAAAGCCCTTAAATATAGTTTTTTTCAACTTTAAATCTCATGAGTTCCCCCGAGTGACCCCGACATTAGAAAAAGGGAAATACTGTCCTACCCAGCACAGGTAGAGGATATTTATACTACACATGGGTACACACATTTGTAAAATATGTCACATTCTTAAATCTTTACTTGATGATAAGATTAATTCCTCCTCCTTGAACCGGCACCTTATCGTGGTGGAGGGGTTTGAGCACCCGAATGAACCTAGGAGCTATGTTGTCCAGGGCTTAATGCCCTTGGTAGGGTCTCCCAAGGCAAACAGGTCCTAGGTGACGGGTCAGACTAAGATCGGTTCACAAGCCCCTAATGACAGAAAAAACATCAAGGATGTTCACGTCGCCCGGATTGGTGTCACCGGGACCCCACCCTGGAGCCAGGCCTGGGGTTAGGGCTCGCAGGCGAGCGCCTGGTGGCCGGGTCTTTGGCCCCCGCCCACGACTGCCACCCATATCCCACTGCACCGGCCCCTTCTGAACCCTCCCGCGAGTGGTGAGCCCACGGGAGGGCGGGCCCACGTAGCTTGTTCGGGCTGCGCCCGGTCGGGTCCTGTGGGCCCGCCCTCCCGTGGACTCACCACTCGCTGGAGGGTTCAGAAGGGGCCGGTGCAGTGGGATATGGGTGGCAGTCGTTACCAATCCCCGGATGGTGACTCTAGCCATGGGGACATGGAATGTCACCTCACTGGGGGGAAAGAGCCTGAGCTGGTGCATGAGGTTGAGCGGTACCGGCTAGAAATAGTCGGGCTCACCTCCACGCACAGTCTGGGCTCTGGAACCCAACTCCTTGAGAGAGGCTGGACTCTCTTCTACTCTGGAGTTGCCCACGGTGAGAGGCGGAGAGCTGGTGTGGGCTTGCTTATAGCTCCTTAGCTCAGCCGCCATGTGTTGGAGTTTTCCCCGGTGAACGAGAGGGTCGCTTCCCTGCGCCTTCGGGTCAGGGATAGGACTCTCACCGTTGTCTCGGCTTATGGGCCGAACAGCGGTGCAGAGTACCCGGCCTTCTTGGAGTCCCTGGGAGGGGTACTGGAGAGTGCTCCAACCGTGGACTCCGTCGTTCTACTGGGGGACTTCAACGCCCACGTGGGCAGCGACAGTGTTACCTGGAGGGGTGTGATTGGGAGGAACGGCCTCCCCGATCTGAACCCGAGTGGTGTTTTGTTACTGGACTTCTGTGCTAGTCACGGTTTGTCCATAACAAACACCATGTTCAAGCATAAGGGTGTCCATATGTGCACGTGGCACCAGGACACCCTAGGCCGGAGGTCAATGATCGACTTTGTGGTCGTGTCATCTGACCTCCGGCCGTATGTTTTGGACACTCGGGTGAAGAGAGGGGCTTAGCTGTCAACTGATCACCACCTGGTGGTGAGTTGGATCCGCTAGTGGGGGAGGAAGCTGGACAGACCTGGCAGACCCAAACGTATTGTGAGGGTCTGCTGGGAACATCTGGCGGAACCCATTGCCAGGGAGATCTTTAACTCCCACCTCCGGGAGAACTTTGACCAGATCCCGAGGGAGGCTGGGGACATAGAGTCCGAATGGACCATGTTCTCCACTTCCATTGTTGACGCTGCTGTCCGAAGCTGTGGCCTGGCTGGCCCGGGGGACTCCTGAGGCAGCTGACGGGTACCGGCAGGCCAAGCGTGCGGCAGCACGGGCAGTCGCAGAAGCAAAAGCTCAGGTCTGGGAAGAGTTCGGGGAGGCCATGGAGGAGGACTACCGGTCGGCCTCGATGAAATTCTGGCAAACCATCCGGCGCCTCAGGAGGGGGAAGCAGACCTCCACCAACACTGTTTATAGTGGAGGTGGGGAGCTGTTGACCTCAACTGGGGACATCGTCGGGCGGTGGAAGGAATACTTCGAGGATCTCCTCAATCCCACTGACACGCCTTCCATAGAGGAAGCAGAGGCTGGGGACTCAGAGGTTGACCCATCCATCACCCAAGCCGAAATCACTGAGGTAGTCCGGAAGCTCCTCAGTGGCAAAGCACCGGGGGTGGATGAGATCCGCCCTGAGTACCTCAAGTCTCTGGATGTTGTGGGGCTGTCTTGGCTGACACGTCTCTGCAGCATCGCGTGGCAGTCGGGGAGAAAAATTTATATTTTTGCTTTCTTCTTGCGTCTCGGGGAGTGACGTCACGTCCGCGATAAGTCACGTTTTCAGCACGAGGACACTTGCGTGTAAAACCACGCAGCGGCACAAACAACATGGAAGGAGGAGAGAGATGCGCCTTTTGTAGCTGGAAATATAGTCATTATTTTGAGTTATTAAAAAAAAAAACACACACAAATGCTTGATCAAGGGCCGGCACGACCCGGCCCGAGGATATTGACGGGAAATATTGGCCCGACCCGGCCCGCAGTCCCGGTCGGGATTGGGCAGAGTATCTTTACTCTACTTACACTCTCTGGCAGGCACGTAATGCAGGATGAGAGACCTGTTGTCGGCAGGACGGTCGCAGGCGGGCACATAATGCCGGCGGCGGAGATGAGAGTGTGCGCTGTCGGCGGGACGGGAGGATGCAAGCCGGGGACGGAGAGGGTCGGTTCGGCCCCACTGACCAGCGTCAACGGACTCTTCAGATATCCAGACTTTACCTGGTGACAGTTGCTGTAACTATCGGGGGTAAAGTGGACACTGCAGAGACGGGTGATGGTGGTGATTTTGAACTCTCCAGAATAGCTACTCTTGACAAAATCGATCTACCGTTTCCTTATGTTGTCATCCAAAGGAAACTTAAATAAGCTAACGGTGCCGTTACCCTGCACACTGTGGCATCCAGGAAAGATGCACGAGCGATGTGGAGGAGACATGACTGTAGCTGACTGGTTGACTGGTTAGCTAGCTGCAAACTATTCTAAGAGATGCTATCAAAGACTCGAGAGCGAGCGGAAAAACCACCGAAGCTAATGCGCTGAATGTATTTATACCACTTCCGCAGCAGGGCTGGGTGCAACGTGGCCATGATTTCTGACCCGCCCATTAAATCCTGAACACAGAAATTTTGAAACACAGTTTGTGAGCCTAACTCCAAAATTAGATTCTAAATGGTTGAATGGCTTTTTACATGTTTTAAGGAAATACATTTATGACCTTTTTAACGTGTTTAGAAGAAAATGACTGAATTTGCTTTACACAGACTTTAAATGTTTGTTTTTTTTCGTTCAACATTATATGTACATTAGATGTAAGTCAAATACAGTCAGTGGAATCAAATGAGCAGTGAATTCTTGTGACAACACAGGTAGAGGATAAATATAGTTATTACCGCATTGACCCGAATATAGGACGAGGTTTTTTTCGATGAAAATTATGTGAAAAAGTGGGGTCGTCTTATAATCGGGGTCTAACCGTTGACACATGCTGATAGTTGTCTGGGTCGCTACACGACCGCAACGGCAGAGGGCGCCAGCTTATTGTAGAGACGTCACTGACACTGTGGCTGGGGTTATCTGTCAATCACAGCGGAGAAGAAGTGACAGGAGATGAAAAATGGAGAGACGCTGTGATTTTTTTACGGAGCAAAGTGGATCAAAAGTGGGGCAAGTTAACAGACATCTGAGGCGGAGCTATGATGCTAATTTCAAGATAATGGTGATCAATGCAGCGGAGGCGCCAAACAACTGTCAGCCAGCCAAGAAATATGGAGTTACGGAGTGTAACGTCCGAAGATGGCGGTTCCAAAAAGACCGTCTGAAAACGCAAACAGTAAGAGAAAAGCTTATCGTGGTCCTCTAAGCGGCCGCTTCCAAGAGATTGACAGGAGGGTATGTGAGTTTGTTATTGAGAAACGAATTTTGGTTATCAGAGTCTTTTTCTGAAGATTAGTCTTGAAAAGAGGGGTCGTCTTATAATCAGGGTCGTCCTATATTTGTGTCATTACGGTACTTAATATAGTTGTGATGTCCTTTTAGGTACATGTCTAACGTTATTCCTGGAGTCCAATTCCTTGTATGTGGACACATTCGTCCATTACTGCTAAAATTAGCTCCTGAAGGGAAAACTAACTTTAATGTTGCACAGACGATGGACAGAAGCTGTTGTTTAGATACTGTATGTGTATAAGTCGGCTGTTTCTGAAAATAAATACTGTTTCCGCCCGGTCTCGAACCGGGGACCTTTCGCGTGTTAGGCGAACGTGATAACCACTACACTACGGAAACTGTATGAGATGCATTCATGCGCAACAACGAATCGGAAATGTCAATTGAGTGTAAAGCATTTTGTACAGTGCAACAGGAAATTTAGCATCGGACTCTGCACTTGGTTACAGCATATACAGTTTCCGTAGTGTAGTGGTTATCACGTGCATCTAACACACGAAGGCTCCCCGCTTCGAGTTATATTTCTTCTGTCATTTACATTTTTGTTTTTTCTGTTGTTTTTTAAAATTTATTTCAGACTTGTTTAATTTAAACGTCTGTTTCGCAAGCTACATTTAATTTAACTTAACAGATTTGTATCAGAGAGATAAGATAATAGAAAATGGGCATATGATTGAACAGATGTGCTCAGCTAGTTGTTACCCTACTGCAGTGGTTCTCAATTATTCTTTGTCATGCCCCTCCTAGAGGACAGAAATGTTTTCGCACCCCTGCGAATTGAAATACTATTGAGAACCTGATAATATTTATTTATTTATCTGTATAAACCACTGAATGAGTTGCAGCATTCTGCATACAATCACCTGATTATCAAAATGGTTTCATGCTGTCCTGCCAGAGTTTTCAGGCATAAAAAGCAAACAGGTCTTTCCTCATTTCCGACCATGTTCACGGTAAACCCAAGGTCTATGTAGGGATCGTCATATTTCCTGCTGCATAGTTCCCGGCCGAGGGATTAGCAGAAGAGCTTGTGTTTGTCTCTTTTTAGAGGTGTCAACACGGAGTGTTTTATTTTGAAAAGTAACCGGATGTTATATTGTTATTTCAGCGCAAAATTCAGCTGAATTGCTGCATCGTGCTCCAGCATCCGCGAGATTATTTGAAGTCCTGCGTATCTGTGCCGGAGGGCTCCGGACTGCCGGAGCTGGACGGAGCAGACACACAGCACAGCGGACCTGGTGGGGATTAACATATAGACTAAAGTGAAAGTGAAAATGATCAGCTCCGCTGGCGTGACGGAAACGTAATGCAGCGGAGAAGTATCCAGTGGAAATAGACCTTCGCGCCCTGCCCTGCCCTACTGTAACTAATGCTACCTAAACTTACAGCAAACCAAGTCATTGCAACAACGTAACCTGAGCTGCTCATATACACAGAGAAACATTATGTTTGAAAAGTTTGATGACAGGATGTGAAAAATGTGTGCAGAACATTAAAACAAACTTGCACTTTAATGTTAGTGGAGTTGTTAAGCTCAATAATCTCGCATTTTGTGAAAGAAGCATGAAACTTTCAGGGTTTGTTCTTGATGACCTAAGCTTTAATTTAAGATGTGGAGGCATTCTCAATTTGACCCCTGAGGTCAGCTGGAGGTCATTGACCATATGCCATTTTCATGCACAAAATTGTAAATGTGTGTATCTTAGGCTCTAAATGTGATAGAAATGTAAACCAAATATGTATTTCCAGGCTTCTGGGCATGAGGAGCTCTCTTATGCCCTTGATAGCACTCTAAGGGGTCAACATCATTAAGTGCAGTGAAGGTTACTAGGAATGTGAGTGGCTTAAGGTGAGACACTACAGGGAATGTCGAAAAGCTGAGCGCAGGTGGCGAAAAACAAATCTCCATGTTCATTTTGACATTTATAAAGAGAGACTTTACATTTTTAATTTAGAATTAAAAAAGTCAAGGCAGTCCTTCTTCTCAGACATTATCACCAAGAACAAAAATAATGCTCGTGCCCGGTTTGCTACTGTCGACAGGTTAACAAACCCTCCTGTGCCAGTAGCAGCTGAACATCTGTCTACCAGGGCCTGTAATGAATTTGCATCATTCTTCACTGCCAAAATTCAGAACATTAGACAAGCGGTCAGTGCCACTCTACCAGGTACTGGAGGTGTGTTGTCGTTTTGTCCACCTAAACCCAACTCTAATACCCTGACACAATTTGATCCAATTAATGACAAAAACCTTCAAGACATTATACAGCATTTGAAGTCTTCCTCCTGCAGCCTGGATATTTTACCAGCGGGGTTCTTCAAAAACGTTTCAGACTGCATGATTCCAGACCTGCTACAGATTGTTAACACGTCTCTTCTCTCAGGTGTCTTCCCCCAAGCCATTAAGACAGCAGTCATTAAACCACTCCTGAAGAAGAGAACTCTAGACACATCAGTAATGAATAACTATAGGCCCATTTCAAACCTCCCAATTTTAAGTAAAATAATTGAAAAAGCTGTCTTTCAACAGCTGAACAATTACTTAATAATAAATGGCTGTTTTGATGTTTTCCAATCAGGATTTCGACCACATCACAGCACTGAGACGGCCCTCGTTAAGGTCTTCAACGACATTCATTCAAACAAACACAGACAGTGGAAAAATCTCAGTCTTAGTATTACTGGATCTCAGTGCTGCGTTTGACACAGTCGACCATAATATACTACTGGACCGACTGGAAAACTGGGTTGGACTCTCTGGTACAACACTAAAGTGGTTTAAATCTTATCTAAATGAGAGAGATTACTTTGTGTCTATTGGTGACTACACATCTGAATGGATGAAAATGACAAGCGGAGTACCCCAGGGCTCCATTCTGGGGCCTCTACTATTCAACATTTACATGCTCCCTCTAGCTCAAATAATGGAAAACAATGAAATTTGCTACCATAGTTATGCAGATGACACACAAATTTACATAACCATATCACCAGGGGACTATAATCCCATACATACCCTGAGTAGATGCATTGAACAAATCAATGATTGGATGTGTCAGAATTTTCTTCAGTTAAACAAAGATAAGACTGAAATAATTGTTTTTGGATCCAAGGAAGAACGACTTAAAGTCTCTGCTCAGCTTCAGTCTGTAATGTTGAAAACTACAGACCAAGCCAGAAACCTCGGTGTGACTATGGACTCAGACATCAATTTCAGCAGCTATATTAAGACAGCTACAAAGTCAGCCTACTATCACCTTAAGAATATATCCAGGATAAGAGGGCTTATGTCTCGGCAGGATTTGGAGAAACTTGTTCACGCATTTATCTTTAGCAGACTCGATTACTGTAATGGTGTCCTTACAGGACTCCCTAAAAACTCCATCAGACAGTTGCAGCTGATTCAGAACGCTGCTGCTCGAGTCCTAACAAGAACCAAAAAAGTAGATCACATCACTCCAGTTCTTAGATCTTTACACTGGCTTCCTGTCTATCAAAGAATAGATTTCAAAGTCCTGTTGTTGGTTTATAAAGCATTGAATGGTTTCGGGCCAAAATACATTTCTGATCTGCTGCCGCGTTATGATCCATCCAGACCTCTGAGATCGTCAGGTACCGGTCTACTTTCAGTCCCCAGAGTCAGAAGTAAACATGGAGAAGCAGCTTTCAGTTACTATGCGCCACATATTTGGAACAAACTCCCTGAAAATTGCAGGTCTGCTCCAACACTCACCTCTTTTAAATCAAGACTTAAAACATTTCTTTTTGCCACTGCTTTTAACTGAAGCAATTCAAGTCTTTGAACTGCATTATTACTCTGACTCTACAGTCTTGTTTCTTTTAAAGCTTCTCTATTTTAGCCTACTTGTTTTGATGTTTGTCTCTTAATGTTTTTACTGGTCTTGAAATGCTATTTATATTTATTTTTATTATTATTATTATTATTATTATTTATTTATTATTATTATTTTTAATGCAATTTTTAATGTCTTTTAAATGAAATGTTTATGTCTTTTAATGTAATTTGTGTGTGCCTGTAAAGCACTTTGAGTTGCCTTGTGTCTGAATTGTGCTATACAAATAAACTTGCCTTGCCTTGCCTTACAGGTGAATAGGGTAAAAAAATTAAATAACAGATATCATCATGAAACTTTCTCAGTTGATTATTCATGTTAAGCTTAGAAATAAATGTATTGCAAGTTTTTTGTATTTCAATGTTTAAAGATGCAAATGAAGCCTTATCTCATTAAAAATGTGCCAATTTGCATATATTTTAAAAAACAAAATCAGATTGTGTGATAAAGCCAGGCTCAAAATATTTTTTTCATTTTGTTGTCATATTAGATGGGAGACTAATAACAGAGGGGTTTATGGACATCTACTTCTGTTATCCTGTAAATCAAAATATACTGTCAATAGCCAGAGTTTTTTAGAAATAATCGTTTTCCCTGATAAAGTCGGGGTTTTCATGTAAATGTGAGGCCAAACCATGTGGAAATATCTGCGTTTTCCCTTTGTGTAAAAGGGATCTTATTTTCCCACAGTTCTGGGGTATAGGGTGGGGCTAGGGGTGTGGTTTCAGAAGTTCCGGCACTTGACACACTGCTCACACATAGCTAACACACCAGGGAAGAAAGGTTAGCAAATGTATTTTAAATGGGCTTCAAGAAAAGATTCAATGGCACAATTATACTACTGAGGCTGCTGTTTACAGGCTACAACACACACCTCACACTCGAGCCCTAACACACACGTAACATACATACTGTGGGAAAATAATATCCCGTTTACACGAAGGGAAAATGCAGATATTACTACGTGGTTTGGCTTCTCATTTACATGAAAACCCTGTTTTTATCATGGAAAACGATTATTTCTAAAAACTTTGGCTAGTGACGGTATTTACAGGATAACAGAAGTAGATGTCCATAAACCCCTCTGTTATTTTTTTCCCATCTAATATGACAACAAAATGAAAAAAATATTTTTTGCCTAGCTTTATCACACGATCTGATTTCGTTTTTAAAATGTATGCAAATTAGCGCATTTTTAACGAGATAAGACCTCATTTGCATATTTAAACATTAAAATACAAAAAACTCGCAGTACATTTTTTTCTAAGCTTAACATGAGTAATCAACTGAGAAAGTTTCATGGTGATATCTATTATTTAATTTTTTTTACCCCATTATAGTGTCTCGCCTTAAGCCACTCACATTCCTAGTAACCTTCACTGCACTTAATGATGTTGACCCCTTAGAGTGCTATCAATGGCATAAATTAGTTCCTCATGCCCAGAAGCTTAGAAATACATATTTGGTTTACATTTCTATCACATTTAGATCCTAAAATACACACATTTACAATTTTGTGCATGAAAATGACATATTACAGAGGTCAATGACCTCCAGCTGACCTCAGGGGTCAAATTGAGAATGCCTCCACATCATAAATTAAAGCTTAGGTCATCAAGAACAAACCCTGAAAGTTTCATGCTTCTTTCACAAAAAGCAAGATTGACCATATTTTAAGAGCTTAACAGCCCCACTATGTTGTTTATGCAGCTAAATCAAGTCTTTTTTCCTGTATCCAAAATGGGGAAACAGCGCCCCCAATTCCCTGCTTGTGGCTGAAGATATATTACATCCGTAGTGATAAGAACTACCATAGACAATGAATGGGGAAAGTTAAGGGACGCTTAAGTTCTGGAAGCTCACTAGTTTTGGTGCGGTTTCATGTTCGAATCCAGACGGAGGCAGACTATTTTGGTTATGGAGGACGTCACTCTCAACAAATAAGTATATGAATGACCTACGAAAATAAACAATAAACCAATATTTATGTTCCAGAAACAGCAAAGTTACATGCATACATCCCCTTAAAAACATCTTTGTTACCCTTCTGTTGTCTTTGGGTCAAAAATGACCATAAACTGTGTTTAACAGCAGAGAAAAGCCCTTAAATATTGTTTTGTTTTTTCCGTTCAACATTATGTACATTAGATGTAAGTCAAATACAGTCTGTGGAATCAAATGAGCAGTGAATTCCTGTGACAACACAGGTAGAGGATAAATATTCTTATTACTTACTATAGTTGTGATGTCCTTTTAGGTGCATGTCTAACGTTATTCCTGGAGTCAAATTCCTTGTATGTGGACACATACGTCCATTACTGCTAACATTAGCTCCTCAAGCTCCATCTAACTTTAATGTTGCACAGACGATGGACAGAAGCAGTTGTTTAGATACTGTATGTATATAAGTCAGATGTTTGTGAAAATAAAGACTGTTTCCGCCCGGTCTCGAACCGGGGACCTTTCGCGTGTTAGGCGAACGTGATAACCACTACACTACGGAAACTGTACGAGAGGCGTTCATGCGCAACTACGAATCCGAAATATCAGTTAAGTGTAAAGCATTTCGTACAGTGCGACAGGACATTTACCATTGGTCTCTGCGGTTGGTTACAACATGTACAGTTTCCGTAGTGTAGTGGTTCTCACGTTCGCCTAACACGCGAAAGGACCCCGGTTCGAGACCGGGCGGAAACAATCTTTATTTTCACAAACAGCCGAGTTATAATCATCCAGTATTGAAACAACAGCTTCGGTACACTTTTTGAACAGACCGCGTGAACTGCTCCTTGTTGGTTTTCTTAAAAAGCGGAATTTCCAATGCGTACCTGAAAGCGTCCCTCGGGGGGCGTTTACCTGTGTTGAGGTGCTGCAACCTCTCATGAGGAGAAACAGTCCTGAAGCTTCATGACCGCCAACCTCTTCATCCAGGTGACCGGTTCATGGTCCTGTTGTTGACGACGTTATTTTAGTGTAGTATGAACTTTGTCCCTCGTGCTAAATGCTCCTGTCCGTCATCTGTGCTACGTTAAAGTTAGTTTTCCTCTGAGGAGCTAATGTTAGCAGAAATGGACAAATGTGTCTTCATAGAAGGAATTTGACTCCAGGAATAACGTTTGACATGCACCTATAAGGACATCAAAACTAAATTAAGTGAAGATTTTCATAATGGTAAGATATTGTATAAATGTACAAGTGTACCTGAGTGTGTGGTATATTTATCCTCTACCTGTGCTGTTCACGAAGTCACTGCTCATTTGATTCCACTGACTGTATTTGACTGACATCTAGTGGTGAACGTTGTGTACTACATCACTTCACATCACATGAACTTTAATGGTCCATGATGCAAAGTGAATCACTGAACCCTGATTTCTTTGTTATTTTCCTCTTTTTAGACGCTTTAAAGTTAGATTTTATTTCAGTATTTAAATCTCAGTTAAATATTCAGGCCCTTCACATACAAACTCATGTGGTTCTGCTTATATATAAAATTTAAAAAATTGTTTTTTGAAAAATGTTGATTGAAGTTAAAGCTTTTTCAGAAGCATGTGGCTGCACAACATTTGTTTTGTTAAAAAAGAAGCTAACAGAGGCTAAAATGATGCTTTGGAGTTTTAAACTGTTTTCATAATGTTCTCCATAATGTCAGTATAACTTCTTCCTGTTAGGAAGTAGATACTAAGACTGTAAACTTTACTGAGCTTCCTGCATGTGTCTGTCACAATGTGTGTAGCAGTGCTGTGCCACTGAAAGTTGATATCCTGTATCCATGGAGATTTGTTGTCTTACTAATAATAACTAATGATGTACTAATACTCTTATCACCATGGGAGGGGACAAATATGCTTTTCTATGCCAGTGTTTATTGTTATTGCAACAATCCAAATTCAAAACAAATGACGTCGTCCAGTATGAAGGACATCAATATCAACAAATTAGTATTAAAATGATGAGGTTTAAGGGAAGCCAGAGACTTAGATAAGTGCATGCAGAACATTAAAACAAACCTGTACTTTAATGTTGTTTATGCAGCTAAATCAAGTCATCTTACTTGAACCTAAAATGGGGAAACAGCGCCCCCAATTTCCCGCTTGTGGCCAAAAATATATTACATCCGTAGTGATAAGAGCTACCATAGAGAATGAATGGGGAAAGTTAAGGGACGTTTTAGTTCTGGAAGCTCACTAGTTTTGGCCCGGTTTCATGTTCGAATCCAGACGGAGGCAGACTATTCTGGTTATGGAGGATGTCACTGTCAACAAATAGATGTACTGCATGCTTAAAAATATGCTAAAAACATAACATGGCAAACTCAAGTCCACATACTTACATATAGTATTCTATTTCAACTATTTCCTTTGGGGTTAATAAAGTTCAATCTTATCTTTTATAGTAATAATGAAAAATTAAATTGCACTGTGATATTAACAGTTATTCATGTTAACATTAATTGCTGTTCATAATGGCTACAGACAGCCAATGCAGGGTAAACTGTAGTTCTCACTTTTTGTATTTATATTATTTTATGTACAATATATACTCATGTGTATGTATTGTTGGTTTTTTTCTGTTTTGTTTTTTTTAATTTAGTTCAGACTTGTTTAATTTAAACGTCTGTTTCGCAAGCTACATTTAATCTAACTAAACAGACTTGTACCAGAGAGATAAGATAATAGAAAATGGGTATACTCTTCCAGATGTGCTCAGCTAGTTGTTACCCTACTGTAACGAATTCTACCTGAACTTACAACAAACCAAGTCATTACAACAACGTAACCTGAGCCGCCCATATACTCTGAGAAACAATATGTTTAAGTAAGATGACAGGATGTGAAAAATGTGAGCAGAACATTAAAACAAACTTGTACTTTAATGTTGTTTATGCAGCTAAATCAAGTCTTTTTACTTTTATCCAAACTGGGGAAACAGCGCCCCCAATTTCCCGCTTGTGGCCAAAACTATATTACATCCGTAGTGATAAGAGCTACCATAGAGAATGAATGGGGAAAGTTAAGGGACGTTTTAGTTCTGGAAGCTCACTAGTTTTGGCCCGGTTTCATGTTCGAATCCAGACGGAGGCAGACTATTCTGGTTATGGAGGACGTCACTCTCAACAAATAAGTATATAAATTGTGTAAAGAAAATGAACAACACTGCACCGCGAGCTGAGTAAAAGGGAAGCAGCGCATCGAAGTGTAAATAACTCTGTGGACTTACTTCATCTTGTCTTGCCGTATGTTCTTATTCTGTCATCGTAACAACATAATTTTTATCTATAAGTGAGCGGGTGTGACAAACACACATATTTCAGCTATGTCGTCATCACGTAATTTCAGCCACTCCTCGTTAGTATAGTGGACAGTATCTCCGCCTGTCACGCGGAAGACCGGGGTTCGATTCCCCGACGGGGAGGCAAATTTATTGTTTTTTCTTCCCGTAGCTGTGTTTTGTTGTAATGTCTAGGGGACCAAACAATGAAGAATCTATACATGCATGTAAAAATAAATTTATAAATGAATACAGGAATAAAGAACTATATATGTAGAATAAGTTAATTATTGCAAGATTAAAAGCTGCAATAAATACAATAATGAAAAAAGGAATAGATGAATAAATGCTGAAATAGATACAGAAATGAATAAATGAATCATTGCTGAACTAACAGTTGGTAATCAAACAGGGCATACATTAATTAATGTATACGATGTATTTTTAAATTTCTACATTTGCTTTCACCTTATTTTTTCTGTATTTTTGTCTGTATATTAATGAGGTGGCAGGTCCTAACCTCAGTCTAATGTACGATTGGTTACAGGAGGGTGATCCACT